>NC_134952.1:27984876-28285189 GCF_965638725.1 Aptenodytes patagonicus | reverse complement strand
TGAATTTATTATGCCTATCCCTATCTCAAAAGGAACTGTGAAAATATTATTTTCTTTGTGTAGAAAGAGCGGGACAGGTTATAGAAACATGAGATATTATATGTGCTATGTTTGAACCTCAGATTAATTTAACTTGCATATACTGTTTTATTAAATGAGTTAAGAACAGGAATTATTGAAACATATTAGAACTGATTTACTCTCTTAAATACATTAAAACTTATGAAGATCAAATGGTACATATGAAGGCAGTATAAGCATACCTCTAAGAAAAAATCAGAATATTCTAAGGAAAATTAAATTTCCTTAAAGCATCTTTTATAATTAAAATCTCTCAAATTTTTGTGTGAATATCGTTTATGTTTATCTAGGAAAGTCAGTTACCATATATCCTTGCCTCCAAGGAAATTAAGAGCTATTTTGCTAGTAGCTTTAAAAAGGGGTGAGCATTTCATCCTAATTTTCTGTTCAGTCTGACTTTTGATAATATGTCTAAAATCAAATTCCAGCAAAGAGAAAATGAAACATTTTTTCGGCATGTTTGCTTAATAGGGTGTCCTGGTTTCGGCTGGGATAGAATTAATTTTCTTCCTAGTAGCTGGTACAGTGCTGTGTTCCGGATTTAGTGTGAGAATAATGTTGATAACACACCGATGTTTTAGTTGTTGCTAAGCAGTGCTTACACTGGTCAAGGACTTTTCTGCTTCTCATGTTCTACCGACTGAGAAGGCTGGAGGTGCACAAGAAGCTGGGAGGGGGCACAGCCAGGACAGCTGACCCAAACTGGCCAAAGGGATATTCCATACCATATGATGTCATGCTCAGCATATAAACTAGGGGAAAGCTGGCCGGGGAGGGCCGCTGCTCAGGGACAAGCTGAGCATCAGGTGGTGAGCAATTGTTTTTCATTTGCATCACTTGTTTTTTCTTGGGTTTAATTTCACTCTCTCTTTTTGTTATTTTCCTTTTCATTACAATTTTCATTTCCATTATTATTATTATTATTACTTTTATTTCAATTATTAAACTGTTCTTATCTCAACCCACAAGTGTTGTCACTTTTACTCTTCCGATTCTCTCACCCATCCCACCGGGGGTGGGGGGGAGTGAGCGAGCGGCTGTGTGGTGCTCAGTTGCCGGCTGGGGTTAAACCACGACAGTCTTTTTTGGCGCCCAACGTGGGGCACAACAAATCTGACCAGAGCGCATGAGAACAAATTTGTTATAAACATTCATTATATTAGTTTGATAGCCGCTGGTCGCAATGTTGATTAATTTGCTCTCAAAGTTGTTGTGCTTGTTCTTAGACTTGTGTTATGTAACACCTTACTTGCTGTATATGTTCCCTGTTGTGCTGTTTATCAACTCTGGGAGCTGGGTCAAGGTTATCATTTTGCTGTACTGTGTAAGACTGGCTTATGATATGATAGAATAGCTGGTTGTGAGACTAATCTGGTATTTGTACTCAGCATTGCCATCATCTCCATACTTTGGGTGCCATCTCTCAGAAACTATTAATAATTACACTTTTTACCTTTTCTCCTTGGAGAGCCAATTTACAGGGAAGATACATTCCTTCACCTTACCCTTCTCATCCAGGGTAGTTACAATAGCTCTTGAGAATTTTGAACATCCTTGGGATGTTCAAACTGGCATGTTCCTGTTGCTCCTACTCCTGAATGTGTTTCAGGTCTTGTTTAAGGTTAAAGAACTATTTAAGAATACCACCCAGAGATCTACCCCAAGGCTGGATAGTTATGAGTGGCAGGGTGTGTGGGTTAGTATGGGCAAGTGCCTAGGACAGTGGGCACCTCCAGTGTTTTGAAACTTCACCCCTGAACGAGTGCAGAATCCTGAAAAACTAGTGAACTATTTGGAAAACCTATGCTGACACCCTGGCAACTCCAGAGAGACACAAACCACTGCAACGTGCTGGGGCCTGGCCCATGCCTACCGAGCCCTGTTCAACACTATTCAGAACCCTCATGAGAAAGAGAAGGTCTCTGGATATGATGACAAAATGACAGACACTGCAACTACTCCAACCCCCACGACAGGCACTGCCGCTGAACCGGAGAACCAACCCGTGTCGGTGTCAGTTGCCCCGATACACAGGAAGAAATACTGGAAGAAGGAGTCAGCTTGTTTAGTAAGGGATGAAGAAGCTTCTTCTAAGAGGGAGCAGGAGGAAGAAGCATACTGCCCTGCCAGTGAGGAGGCAAACTACTCTAAAACAGGGCCATCATAAGAACAGGAGGAGGAAGATGAAGAATTACCTGCTTCCCACCGAGGAAGAACTCAGCAGGAGGGTTACTCCTCTTCCTCGGAGGGAAAGGAAGAACTCATAAATGAAATGGTAACCACCCGACGTCTATCCCTGAGTGAGCTGCAAGATATGCGAAAGGATTTCAGCCATCGTCCAGGCGAGCACATTGTCACCTGGCTGCTCCGATGCTGGGATAATGGAGCCAGTAGCCTGGAATTAGAGGGTAGGGAAGCCAAGCAGCTGGGACCCCTTTCTAGGGAAGGGGGCATTGACAAAGCAATTGGAAACGGGACACAAGCCTTCAGCCTCTGGAGGTGACTCCTGTCAGGCGTGAAGGAAAGGTATCCCTTCAAGGAAGATGTTATATGTCACCCAGGCAAGTGGGACACCATGGAGAAGAGGTATCCAGCACCTGAGGGAATTAGCCATGCTGGAGGTGATTTATGGTGACCTGAACAATGAACAGCTATCCAAAGATCCAGAAGAAGTCAAGTGCACATGACCCATGTGGCAGAAGTTTGTAAGGAGCGCACCACCATCATATGCCAACTCATTGGCAGCGATGACCTGGAAAGACGGAGAGGGACAAACGGTGGATGAATTGGCTGGCCAACTCCAGCAATATGAAGAAAGCGTCTTTTCCTCCCTCGTCTCAGCTGTGGAGAAACTGGTCCAGCAACTCAAAGAGGATAGATCCTACTCCCCACCTGTAGGGACCAGTATCCCAGCTTGCTTAAGAGGGGGGATATAGTGGGTACACACCACCGGCCACCCTGTGGTTTTACCTGTGTGATCATAGAGAGGACATGAGGAAGCAGGATGGCAAATCTACCTCGACCGTAGAGGCACGGGTACGTGAGTTGCAAGGAAAAACAATCACAAAAAGGGGTTCTTCCAGGAGAATTGCTGCTCCAGTCTCTAGTGGGCAGTTCCCCAGACAGCGTAGAAGGTCTGACTTCTGATCTTAATGAAGAGACTTTTGTTTCGTATTTACAAGAAGTGAGTAACAAATACTGTGACCAGGACTAGAGGGGCCCAGCCTCCAGCCAGGTGGAGGAAAGGGACAACCGGGTTTACTGGACTGTGTGGATTCGGTGGCCTGGCACATCAGACCCACAGGAGTATAAGGCTCTGGTAGACACCGGTGCACAGTGTACCCTAATGCCATCAAGCTATAAAGGGGCAGAACCCATCTGTATTTCTGGAGTGACAGGGGGATCCCAACAGCTAACTGTATTGGAGGCTGAAGTGAGCCTGACTGGGAATGAGTGGTAGAAGCACCCCATTGTGACTGGCCCACAGGCTCCATGCATCCTTCCATAGGATCGTCATAGACGATCTCAGGAGAGGGTATTTCAGGGACCCAAAAGGGTACTGGTGGGCTTTTGGTATAGCTGCCTTGGAGACAGAAGAAATTAAACAGCTGTCCACCTTGCCTGGTCTCTCGGAGGACCCTCCTGTTGTGGGGTTGCTGAAGGTCGAAGACCAACAGGTGCCAATTGCTACCACAATGGTGCACTGGCAGCAATATCGCACCAACCGAGACTTCCAGATTCCCATCCATAAGCTGATTCGTCAACTGGAGAGCCAAGGAGTGATCAGCAAGACTCGCTCACCCTTCAACAGTCCCATATGGCCAGTGCAAAAGTCTAATGGAGAGTGGAGACTAACAGTAGACTATCATGGCCTAAATGAAGTCACGCCACCGCTGAGTGCTGCTGTGCTGGACATGCTAGAACTTCAATACGAACTGGAGTCAAAGGCAGCCAAGTGGTATGCCACAACTGATATCACTAATGCGTTTTTCTCAATCCCTTTGGCAGCGGAGTGCAGGCCACAGTTTGCCTTCACTTGGAGGGGTGTCCAGTACACCTGGAACCGACTGCCCCAGGGGTGGAAACACAGCCCCACCATTTGCCATGGACTGATCCGGACTGCACTGGAACAGGGTGGAGCTCCGGAACACCTGCAATACATTGATGACATCATCGTGTGGGGCAACACAGCAGGAGAGGTTTTGAGAAAGGGAAGAAAATAGTCCAAATCCTTCTGAAAGCCAGTTTTGCCATAAAACAAAGTAAGGTCAAGAGACTTGCACAGGAGATCCAATTTTTGGGAATAAAATGGCAAGATGGACGTCGTCGGATCCCAATGGATGTGATCAACAAAATAACAGCCATGTCTCCACCAACTAGCAAAAAGGAAACACAAGCTTTCTTAGGTGTCGTGGGTTTTTGGAGAATGCATATTCCAAATTACAGTCAGAGTGTAAGCCCTCTCTATCAAGTGACCCGGAAGAAGAATGATTTCAAATGGGGCCCTGAGCAACAACAAGCCTTTGAACAAATTAAACGGGAGATAGTTCATGCAGTAGCCCTTGGGCCAGTCCAGGCAGGGCAAGATGTAAAAAATGTGCTTTACACCGCAGACGGGGAGAATGGCCCTACCTGGAGCCTTGGCAGAAAGCACCTGGGGAGACTTGAGGTCGACCCCTAGGGTTTTGGAGTCGGGGGTACAGAGGGTCCAAGGCCTGCTATACTCCAACTGAAAAAGAGATTTTGGCAGCATATGAAGGGGTTCGAGCTGCTTCAGAAGTGATCGGCACTGAAGCACAGCTCCTCCTGGCACCCCAACTGCCGGTGCTGGGCTGGATGTTCAGAGGGAGGGTCCCCTGTACACATCATGCAACTGATGCTACATGGAGTATGTGGGTCGCACTGATCACACAATGGGCTCGAATAGGAAACCACAGTTGCCCAGGAATCTTGGAAGTGATCATGGATTGGCCAGAGGGCAAAGATTTTGGAATATCACCAGAGGAGGAGGTAACGCGTGCTGAAGAGGTCCCACTGTATAATAGTCTACCAGAAAATGAGAAGTGATGTGCCCTGTTCACTGATGAGTCCTGTCATCTCGTGGGAAAACATCAGAGGTAGAAGGCTGCTGCATGGAGTCCTACAGTACAAGTCGCAGAAACTGTTGAAGGAGGTGAATTGAGTCAGTTTGCAGAGGTGAAAGCCATCCAGCTGGCTTTAGACATTGCTGAAGGAGCAAAGTGACCAGTGCTCTATCTCTGTACTGACTCATGGATGGTGGCAAATGCCCTGTGGGGGTGGTTGCAGCAATGGAAGCAGAGCAACTGGCAGTGCAGAGGCAAACCCATCTGGGCTGCCACATTGTGGCAAGATATTGCTGCCCAGGTAGAGAACCTGGTTGTAAAAGTCCGTCACGTAGATGCTCACGTACCCAAGAGTCGGGCCACTGAAGAACATCAAAACAACCAGCAGGTGGATCAGGCTGCTAAGATTGGAGTGGCTCAGGTGGATCTGGACTGGCAACATAAGGGTGAGTTATTTATAGTTCGGTGGGCCCATGACACCTCAGGGCATCAAGGAAGAGATGCAACATACAGATGGGCTCGTGATCGAGGGGTGGACTTGACCATGGACACTATTGCGCAGGTTATCCATGAATGCGAAACATGCACTGCAATCAAGCAAGCCAAGCGGTTAAAGCCTCTCTGGTATGGAGGACGATGGCTGAAATATAAATATGGGGAGGCCTGACAGATCGATTATATCACAATCCCACAAACCCGCCAAGGGAAGTGCCGTGTGTTTAGAATGGTGGAGACAGCCACCAGATGGCTGGAAACATATCCTGTGCCCCAGGCCACTGCCCGGAACACTATCCTGGGCCTTGAAAAGCAAGTCCTATGGTGACATGGCACCCCAGAAAGAACTCAGTCAGACAACGGGACTTCTTTCTGAAACAACCTGATAGACACCTGGGCCAAAGAGCACGGCATTGAGTGGGTGGATCACATCCCCTATCATGCACCAGCCTCTGGGAAAATCGAACGATACAATGGACTATTAAAGACTATGCTGAGAGCAATGGGTGGTGGGAGGTTCAAACATTGGGATACACATTTAGCAAAAACCACCTGGTTAGTCAACACTCGGGGATCTGCCAATCGAGCTGGTCCTGCCCAGTCAAAACTTTTACGTACTGTAGAAGGGGATAAAGTCCCTGTAGTGCACGTAAAAAATATGCTGGGGAAGAGTCTGGGTTATTCCTGCCTCGGGCAAAAGCAAACCCATCTGGTGGATTGCTCAAGGACCTGGGTGCACTTGGTGGCTAATGCGGAAGGATGGGGAAGTCCGATGTGTACCTCAAGGGGATTTGATTTTGTGTGAGAATAGCCATGATTTGAACTATATGATGTTAATTTCTATATAATACTGTATGTCATCACTACTATGGTCGTTATATGCCATATCAAAGGTATTACAGTAAAAATCACCCAGATTAATGAAGAATGAATTTTGATTAAAACTGACCAAAGTGCAGTGATGATGGAACCAGAACTGGCTTCAGCATGCAACAATCCAACACCACACACCATCCCTCCTGTCCTGAAGGACTGTTATGACAGATGGAGCCCAAAGTCATGGACTAAATTAACTCAACAAGCATTTTAGAGGGATAGCCCATAGACTAAGGGAATGATATCTGTGTGTATATATCAAAAGACAGGAAAAGTGGTGGTGTTTAAATGGGTTGTATTGGAAAGTGTGGGGGCCTGGGCATGATCTAGATGGTATAGAATAAGGGGTGGATACTGTCCTGGTTTCAGCTGGGATAGAGTTAGTTTTCTTCCTAGTAGCTGGTACAGTGCTGTGTTCTGGATTTAGCATGAGAACAATGTTGATAACACACCGATGTTTCAGTTGTTGCTAAGCAGTGCTTACACTAGTCAAGGACTTTTCTGCTTCTCATGCTCTACCGACTGAGAAGGCTGGAGGTGCACAAGAAGCTGGGAGGGGACACAGCCAGGACAGCTGACCCAAACTGGCCAAAGGGATATTCCATACCGTATGACGTCATGCTCAGCATATAAACTAGGGGAAAGCTGGCCGGGGCAAGCTGAGCATCGGTCGGTTGGTGGTGAACAATTGTTTTTCATTTGCATCACTTGTTTTTTCTTGGGTTTCATTTCTCCCTCTTTTTGTTATTTTCCTTTTCATTACGGTTTTCATTTTCATTATTATTATTATTACTACTACTACTTTTATTTCAATTATTAGACTGTTCTTATCTCAACCCACAAGTGTTGTCACTTTTACTCTTCCGATTCTCTCCCCATCCCACCGGGGGTGGGGGGGAGTGAGCGAGCGTCTGTGTGGTGCTCAGTTACCAGCTGGGGTTAAACCACAACATAGGGTCTACATTTTCTGTTTCTGAAAATGTTTGTACATCTCTCCTATCACCTTCTATAATCACACGCATTGGCCTCCATCTCAGGGTGTCTGAAAACCTGATGAAGGCTAGATTAAGATGTAAATTATCTGAATGAACGTTTATTTTTTGCAGATGCTTTTTGGCGGAAGCACTGGGCAATTTGGGTGGTTTGGTCTGGTTAATATTTATGGCTCTGCCTTCCTTCTGAGTTTGTACAGGAACACACTGGGTACTATTAGAAATTAATAAGTTGTTGTAATAAATGACCACCTGATATATAAAGGAATCTTTCAGACCTTAAAAATGTATCAAGGGAGACCATCAATTCTTCAAGTGCTATGTGCTTGGCGTGAAATCACCAGAGCACAAAACTATTCTGATCTAATTGCAAAGTGCATTTTGAGTGAGTTCTTTTACCTTTGATTAGTCTCAGACAAAAAGAAGTTCCACCATTATCGGAAATGATATAATTAAAAGCTCCTCCAATGTAATTAAGAGTCCTCATGTCTAGATTAAATGAAATTTATTTCCTGGTGAAAGCGTTCAAATCTAGACAGTGAAAGGGACAAGGGAAAAGAAAATTAAATTAAAATAACCCCACCATTCACAGGGTTCTTTTTTCCTTCACTCTGATTCCTAGTAAGCCATTACAAAGCTGCTAAGGTCTTCAAAAGGAACGTTAAATTTGCTGTTGACTATACTTAGCTCTTTTCCCCCCCTTTTTAAAAGAAAATCTATAAAATCCACAATGCTTCAAGTAAGACAATAAAAATAATTAGGAGAATAGTGAGTGTCATCTGTATTATTGCATCACCAGCTATAGTATTCATGCATTTTCCTTTAAAAGAGATGTCTAATGGCTAGCACAGTGAATGCATTTAAGATCATATCAAAGTCTGATCTTGTGACCTCTGAGTATACAGAATTCCTTTAATTATTTCTCCTGGTAATCAGAATATTCCCTTCTCCTCCTCTAATGAAAAGCAAGACAGTATTGTAGGACACTGCCTTCTCCTCCCTTTCTCTTGAAACTCTTCTGCTAGTGAAGCTAAAAACCAAAACCATCAAAACACTCAGTGCAATTTCTCTCCCTCAGACTAGCAAATCCCTGTAGTTTTATGTTGTAATTCTTCACCCAGAACATTTTGCCCATTGTCCTCATATTTTGACATGAATATATTTTGTATTCTGTCAAAGATCAATCAAGATCTTCATACAGTGTTTCAACACGATAGGTGAAAGGAGTCTATGTCAGGCCAGTATGTTTTCTTTTACTACATTTTTGCCAGAATCTCCTTTTTTTGTCCAAAGATGGTCTAAACCATTTTTTTTCTAAAGTGTTACAGTCCTTGCAAAGTAAAATCTTCAAGAACACACTCTGAAATGGGAGAAAACATTACCAAAATTAATAGATGTGCACAGTATTTAGAGCATCTTTGTCGCACCTCTTCTTCATTTTCCACCTTCTCAGTAGAGCACAAATGATATGTGCTTTTTCCTTGGTTACGGAAATTTGCACTTCAAAAATATTTCTGCTTTTTATGAATGTTACTGTCTTCAGATATTATTTGTGGAAATAAAAGAGAGGTTTCATCCCTTCTCATGTATTATGGAGTGATCTAGAATATTGTAGATTTTCAGAATCAATTGCTTTCCTTATTAATATCTTTTCCCTTCTAAGACATACATGGAAGACCTACGGGTTTTATTGAGTGCTGTGTATAATTATGCATGGGGCAGATTTATGTCAACAGTGATATAAGTGTTCTGGGTTTTGATGCTTCTCATTTTTTTTTTCTTCAATTAAATTTATAGCATCAGTTGACCTTTTTTAGCTTCAGTTAAATGTTATAATGAACTTGTGGGTGTACATGTCTCTTGCATTTCAGCCGAGTTCTGCAAAGGATCTCACCCTTTTTTGTATTGGTATGTGTGCTTACCAGTGTACTTGTAAGTCATTCAAGCCATTTTGATTCAGTCAGGGACTGAAATTCAAAAGAGAAATCCAAGAAAACTCACCGAGAGCTGGTGCATCACATGCGCTCCCATGCCATCACAGGGCCAGGGATGCACAGTGCCCCTTCCCTGCCCTCTCAGCTCAGATTGCCCCAGCCCCCGGAGGTTATGGGAGCAGTTTAAACCGGGTTCATACCATTTGCTACAAAGGAGTTTCCTTTTTTCTGTTTCACAAAGCTTTGTAGACACAAAAGGTGATAGAAAACAATGTTCTTTTTTTTCTCTCTTCCATGGTAACATTTTATCACAAACTGAGTAGCAAACAAAAATGAGACAAGCAGGCAAAATAATTAGAAAGGAAAGAGTTTGAGGTGCCTCTGTTTGCAGAAACAAACTGTCTGTAGCTAATTCAAATTACCTAAATTTCACAAAATTCATACCACAAGTCACTCTCTATTATCTCCCAGAAGGAATATTAATTTACCTGGATTTATGTTCCATTGTCTGAAAAATAGTCTTCAGTATTTTTTTTAAACTAAAGCTGCTCCTTTTGAATACCAAACAGAGAATACAGACAGCAACAGTTTTATAAATGTGCAATGCAAATACCTTTGAAAACAATGTTTTGGATTATTAGCCTTCAGCTATCTCATTGTGCAATGTGATCTGGTATACACTTATCTTTTACATTTAAGAATATTCACATTCTTCCTTCCGTTATGATAGAACGACTTGGGTTATATTCCCAAGTAGAGCTATAAAGTAGTTGCAGAATGAATAATTTCAAGGGGTGACCTGTTAAAAACATACAAAGACATAGCCTAGTTGAGCATTGAATCATTATTTCAATTATTTATTTTTGTCTCTCGTTGTAGAAGGATGTCATATATGTGCTTAATATACCAATACTATATTAGAATATTACAAATATTAAAATTAATATTAAAATATGAAAATAACTTTTTAAATATTGAATGTTTCATTTTTACCAGTGGAAAACTATTCTTTATCAACCTTCATTTTTAAATCTAGGTTGGGTCAATCAGTCTATTTTCCCTCCTGAAACAGAAAATCAACTAGGCCAAGATTTGTTCTTTTAAACCAAAGCCAATATTAGATGTTCTTAATTGAGTTCCATTTTTAAAAAGTATTTAGTGTTCAACTTTAAGGAGAAGATCCAAGTGTTTGTTTTATTAAATTTTTTCTTCTAAATAATTTGGTATTCACATCCTTTTCTCTTTTGACTGATACCAAATGACACTAAAGTGAAAAAACTTCTGTTTTTTCTGTACTGAAGTTATACAAGGCTTATTTTTTGTGAAAAAAATTGAGCCAATGGATAGGGCATATAGGTATATTTTAAGACACATTCAACCATTTCAGTCCAGCATAGTGAATTTTCTCTATTTGCACTATGCTCAGAGAAATTTCTAAAATATACGTGCATTTTTTTTTCAAAATAATGCAGCACTGATAAAGTAGGGAGTTATTATGCATTTATATTTGTAATTTTCCTTTCTGTATTTTCCACTGGGAAAACAGGACAAACACACACACCCCCTCCAAAAGAAAATAACTAGTGAAGATGTGAAGTTCGCTCATTAAATGGATTTTTCACTGGAAACTGAAGAAAATCTGGAGCCAGCTTTATCTTTCTGTGTGTATGCGATGTCTATTCTTAATCTACCACCTGTGTGCCACTCTACCTATGGATGGGATGGACTTGTTTCTCCTCTGGTCTGAGGTTCTTCCGAGACTCTCCTGTAAGGAGAGTAAATGATCTCCATTGGCTTCTGAGCTGGGTCTTCTATAGAGATGATTCAAATCAGAGCCTATAGGTCAAGAGAATTTTATCTAATAAAAACATCCTTAGGGCTTTTTATGGTATTGCTCCTCAGACCAGATTGGTTGGAGATGCACTGTCCCAAATATGCAGGAAGATGCAGAGTGTATGGTTTAATCAGACTACAGCTTCACAAGTGTAACTCCCGAGGAACTACCAACAATAATTCAGCCAGATGTCATCTTTCCCTAATTATTGTCACCTGACTTAGGGTTTCTGTCAGTCTTCAATTGTTTCTTTAGTTGGTTCCCTCTTCTCTGCAGGAACTCTCCGTTCCTCTCTTCTCTATAATACTGCTCATAAGACTGAAATGAGAGGAAATTGTATTGTTTAGGTTTTTTGGACAGTATTAAGATACTTTTTTCTTTTTCATATGGCTGAGCTGCTTACGTCACTGGTGTGAGAAGTTTGTAACCTATCCTCCCTATCTGCCTAACTCAAGCCTGATTTGCAGGAAAAAAAATATATCCAAAAACCAAAGCTCTCCTCCCTGACCCACGTTACCATGCCAGTTAGGTGAGAAAGCAAAAATTATTTCTTAGACTAAATGGCAATTCATGAACTATTCCCAAATGACTCCCAAAACAGATTCTTATACTTGACCTACCACTTGGAGGATAGAAGCTGACTGGGAGAGCAGCCTTTACCTAGATGAACAGCCATGTGAGGCTGTACCTGGAATTATTGTAGCTGAGCCCTAGCAGACTACTTAGGATCTCAGGAGGTGTCTGTTACTGCTGTCATTCTGTCACATGCCATGAAAAGACCCTCTACCCTTTTTACCACTGGTCCAAGCCAAGGAACCAAATTTATATTGGTTTTTCCTACTTGCATCCTGATGTAAAATATGGTAAATCTGTGGCACTAATCTGTATTGCAATAATTTTTTCAAGATGACTGTTATGACATTTTCCACTAGTCAAGGTTTTTATACGAATTTCTTTTTCCCCTCTATTCCCCTCATTTCTCTTGTACAAGTCTGATTTTTCATCTCTTACTTAACATTAAACTTCCCTGAGTTTGAGCTTGGAACGGTTATTTAAGCAATACCAGCTATTCAGGCTACACTGGTTGTTTGGTCAGGGACCATACTTGAAAGTAAGCATTTTAAATTCAGCAGATCTACCAAAGCTGTTCTACAGGGTCAGCCCTGCGAAGCTTCCCGTCTTCCCACTGTGGTCCGGGGAACCTGTGGCTTGTGCTGACCTCTGTAGGTGCCATGAAACCCACAACTACAATTAAGCTCAAGACTCACTCATCCACCTTACTAAGGACTAATTAGTTAGTGTTTAGAAAGTGCTTCATAAAAGTAAAGTACTAAACATTATTGTCACATTAAAGACAAGCTGGAGCCCCTTTGACAGAGTTACTGTACTATTTGGGCTCTTTGTGCAGATAATTATACATGATAAGTTATTCACAATTATATCAGTAATTCAAGTTACTCAATCCACATTAGAAAATGCCCATCAAATGTCCCATTTCTATTATGCATGTCTTCTATAAAGCTCCAGCTGTTATGTGATCCATTAAAGGTAGGATCTCCTTGCATTGAGAACACTCCCACTTTCAAACCAGTCTAGTGCTTGAAAAATGTCTCACCATAGAATTTGGACCTCTTCATAAAAGTTTAGATGTGGCTCTATGAGTACCACCTCCCATAATTTGTAAGATTCTTTACTAAGGAGTAAGATTCTTTACTTTCTTACAGTCAGTAAGTACAGCCATTTCGACAGATATTCAGAGATACCAATAGATTAAGTTGAAAAGCAGAAAAATACTAGTAGGAGATGTTGAAGAAAACTTTGTGCCCTTTTTTTTTTTTTCTTTGAGTGCCTTGTTGCTTTCTCTGTTCCATTTCCAGGTAGGGTTTTCTTTTATCCTTTAGGCTTTAAACAGTCAACTTTTCATGACACAACGCTGCAGTTGTTTCAAGGAGTCAGCAGATGAAGGAGAATGGAAGGATTCAAATGAGTGCTTCCACAGAACATATTTTTTTCTTCTGGTTTCTGTTTGCTGTATGTATTTATAATCTTTCAAATCTGGTAAATGTTGGCTTGAAATCAGCATCATTTTTTTAACCCATTTAATAATTTTGAATCATGTTTACAAAGTATCTGGCTAGTGAGATTTTTTAAAAATATCTGCTGTAGAACAGCATAATGTCATAAGCTACCTTGAATTATTCATTTATTTAACCAGAAGGTAAATATTTTACAATCTTTGCTCAGGAGTTAAAGCTGTCATAGGGAATACAATTCACACAGTGAACATCTTATTTTCTCCTTGTATTAAAAACCATATGTTTATAATTACAGTATTACGTTGCTAGACTGCAGCTCTTAAAACAGTATGTGACATGAAGTATATAATTATCTGACACTTAACAGAATATAGACAGTGCATTTATTTGCATTCCTTTAGTTGCTACAACAATGCAAACCACTTCTGCAAGTATTCGTCTTCTGTAGAACTGTAAACTTTGGGCTTACTCCCATAAATTCCAACCTACAGACAATATTCCACACATTCCATCTACAATGCCCTGCACTGTGTTCTTCCAACTCTGTCTTCGTTAACAACCTGAGACAAGATGTGTATGTGCACGTGTGAGTGCCGTTAGCACAGACTGTAAAAATGGAAATCAGATGGGAGGAAAGTGAAGGAAGGGGAGAGGCAAGGGCAAGGGCAAGGGCTCTTCATGTGATGCACCCTTCCTTTTTCACCTGTATTTTTAAGCTCTGGTCCCAGAGATAGTAATGATATCTCACATAGAGAAAGATCATGCCTCAGTTAACTAGAAGGTGAAGGTGCAAGTTCTCCCCTCCTGCTGGAAAGTGCCTTAGCACAAGCACTTACACTTGCTCTTAAGAGACGCACATCTGAATCTCAGCTGGTAGGCAAGAGACACCAGACTGCAAGGGAAGATCCTCAACATACATGAATAACGAACATCTGGGGAAGGATATATTGAAGGGACCCCAGATACAAACCTGATTTTCAAAAATAAGAACAACAACTTACAGAAACACAAATATTTGGTATTTGCCCATTGTGCTAAGATCACAGGTCAAAACCACCCAGTGTGAAAAAAGCCCAGCTCTGAACACAGGTTGGCTGAACTCAAGGCCACGTGAGGTGCAGAAGTTGTTAGAGCTGCTCCACAGCGGTTTTCTTGTTACTTTGCAACTTTTTTGTGATGTGATTCTCTGTAGGAAATGATATGGAGGTTTTCTGTAATATTTATAAGCATGACAGTATAACATTTTACCTGCAATTGTTCTGTCCATCTCTTTATTTTGACAGTCAACAAACCAGAAAAAAAAGTTAGTTGTTCCTGGACAGGAAACAGCAGTGAGAAAAGCTGTAGAAAGCTTTTCGGTGGTAAATGTATGTTAAATTGCACTAAGACTACAATACATGGGTAGATCCTCAAAATACCGGAATTGTCTCAACTTTTATGTAAAAATTTAGAGTGGAACAGCTACTACTATGTTTTTAGAGTATTACATGGGTCAATACAATAACATGATTAACAGATTTATAAGGGAATTTTCCAAAGTACTTAGTGGCTTAAATCTGCTTCAGTGAAAGTCATAGAATTTAAACATGACCTTCACTGGAAGGAGATTTGATTTAACGCTGAATTCTTCATAAAAATTCTACCTTTTAATTTTATACTAATTCATAGTAGAACAAAAAGGAGCCTTCCAATTTTTAGCATACATGGTATTTCCCTGAGACTGCAGCACAAGGCAGCATGAGGCAGCAGGAGTCTCATATTCCTATCGTCACTTCACCATAAACACATCAAGGGTTGCAGTAACTGGAGCACTGAATTCATGTCAGGAAGCAAGGACTAGCCACACAGGTGTAAATATACCTTTTTGCCACCAAGAAGGCACGTCTTTATCTTCAACTTACAGTTGTTTTAACTCTAGGCAGACAGGAGTCAGCCCACAACAGAACATGTTTTGGGAGCATGCTTTGCTTATTCTTCATGAATAACAACTTTCTGAGTTATAGTGACTAGGCAAAGGTTTTCTAAATCCTGTCACTGAGGTTTTTCCTGGAAAGACATAGAAAGAAAAGGGTTTTCTTCCTTTATCAAATTTAATATTTGATCCAAAATATTACAAAAAGAAGAATTCCAGTTACATCCATCTTACTCTGCTTTCTTTTGAATGTCAATCAGAGAGTCTTCCTGGAAGAAAGAATGAGTACATCATAGAAGATGGAGTCTGATCCTTGTATGAGCTTGAAGAAAAAGGAAATTCACATCTCTGCCACAAGCTGAGTCAGAGTCAGGAATGGCTCTCAAACTGTGTCAGCTGCACCATGGTTAAGGTGAGACAACAGGGGAGAGTCTATCTCCAAGGCACCATGTCTTTGCTTTTCATTCTCTCTCCTGTTCCTGGTATCTAAAGGAAAAAAAATTATATGCGATATATAAATACATATACATATATAACAAGGATATCTCTTTACTACAGGTTGCTCTTGTATTTTCCATTGCTCATTTTCTTGGCCAGAAAAGCAGTATGGGAGTTGGGTAATTGTTAGTCTCTATCCAAAAAAAGAAATTGAAAAAGTTTTAATTGTGTATATGATGAGGTGGATTCTCTTTGGGATCCTAGTGAGAAATGGCCTGTTTTCAAATAATCCAGGCACTCAGGCAGTTAACCCACTGAAATTAATATCTCTGATATTTTGCTTTTCAGCTGACACCTTCATATCTTTAAAAAAAAAAAAAAAAAGAGGGTGTTCTGTGGAAATCATGATCTTAATGAGATACCTAATCACCATAAATAGGGGAAATGTTCCTTTGGGGGAAAAAAAAAAACAGAAACGAAACAAAAAACCAGAAAAAGAATAATAATATATGCTGAATGGAAAAGATACCCAGGTTTTCTTCCCAGATCCTGGGAGCTGCAGAGAAAATGGCATTAGAGCTGCTCTTCTGAATATCTCAGGATTTTTCCAAATAATGAGATGTTGACAAAACTGACCAGCTTTTTACTTTAGAATACAAGATAAAATATCCTATTAAAAATGTTGACTGGTGCCTATGATGCATTTCTCTTCCCCCAGCTTCTATTCTTTTGAACTACTGTGCCCAAATATGACTGTTAAGAAGAGGTATTCTTCTCATCAGACCATTAACAGCAATGTGGAACAGCACCTCTTTATTATTCCCAAAGATATATTTGCTGAAGTTTTCACACTGTTAATTTGTAGTTCATAAAAATTGGTGTAAGAAGAATCAATGGTTTGTTTGATCAACAATTCACAAAACAGTATTCACTCCCTCTCTTCGGTCACTTTATCAAGAAGATATTTTACAAATTCCTACAATAAGCATCAATTAACATCCAGCATCATTACACTCTTAAAACCATGAATTTAATTTATTTGGTAGCTTCTGTGAATGGGAGTAATAAAATCTACTGAACAAAAGTTTGAGTAATATCAGAAGATGCTTCATCAGCATTTTTCTGATTATCTACCATAACCTCTAGACGAATAGCCACAATTAGCATCTCTAATATCACTTGCTGTAGAAACAGTCCAGTTCCGTATTAATATTAATGTACTCACTGCTATTAACATGGAGAAAGATAAGACAAAATCTGTCAAGAAAATGTTACTCCTTATAATTTGTACAGGAGTGATTATTAAAAACCTGACAAAGGTTTTGCTGGATGGTACTAAGCTACTACCAAGGACTGATGTATTCTCCTCCTGCAGTTCTGCACCTACAATTCTGCATTAGTTATGGCGATTAACCACTGAATGGTATAGTGTGCTTTTTGCATGCAGAAGGGACGCTATACACTTAAAAGCATTATTTGCTAAGCTGTTACACTGTTACAAGACTAATCTATACAAAACAAGTGAAATTCAAGAATAACTGCCCTCTTTCAGGCAGCACTTTTGTAGCTACAGTTCTGGGAGCTGTGGGCTTCCCTGTGGGTCTCCACTCAGCCACTTCCTAGACTACTACAGATTTTTTCAGATACCAAGTATCTGGGATGTCTTCTCACGTAATTGTTATGTGCTTTACCTCAGCTTTAGTGTGGCAAGCTCAAAGCAAGAGCTAAGCTTTCTTCCTGACCTTCATTTTGAGGCCAGGGCTAAAAAGGGATACCAACGTTCAGAGGTGTCTAACATTTTCCAGAAAATTAACAAATCTTACCCCATTTTCCCTGCAGAAAGGATTGTCAGGGACTGTTTAGGAGTAGTACTGACAGCACAGTACAACAGTGCTTTAGTGAGAAAATACTGCAAAACTGTTCTCAGAGATGAGCACCGCTCCGGGGCTAGCTAGTAAAGATTAAGGTCCTTAGCACAAGTACAGTTGTAGACCAATTTTTCTTTCCTGCAATATGGCAGATAATGAAGTGATCAAGACTGTAAGAAGTGAAGACAGCAAGTCTGTATTAGTAGGTGTTGTGTTTAATCTCTTGGCATGGAAGAATGGGTGAAAGTAGGTTGCAGGCAGATTTTTTTTAAACAGTTGGAAAACAAAAAGAGATAGTGAAAAAGAATAGAACGGGATACAAAGAGATACAAGCAAAGAAAAAAGATGGGTTTCAGGTAGAGAAATTGCACAAGGCAAAGCAGCAGGTGCTAAACTAAAAGAGTAACTAAAATACCTGAAGACAGAAGGAGTGCAAGAAATGTTGGCATAAAGCCCTCATACTTTGTAGGTTGCCAACCTTTTCTTTAAAATTAGGTTAGAAGATTTCCAACACAAAGAAAATGAAGAGAAAGGATCTAATACACACAGAACAAAAGCATGATGTACATATACCTTCCACAGACTAAAACCCTGTATTCAAAATTATAAAAAAATTTCTTTCCCAAGTGAAAATCTTTACATGGCAAATCCTTTACTACAGAACAGAGAGGAAGGAGAAAGTAAGAAGGGAAAAAGTATGCTCTGGCCACTCATGTCTTTCTCATTTCTTTCTAAAACTGATACAGCTAAAGCTGCTGTTTTGAAACCATGAAAGTGAGTCATTGCTTTTTATGGATTCAATTCTAAGAATTTTTCTTAAGAGTTACAGGTGGGGTACTGCAATCCAGCTTTCAGGACTGTGCGTTTTTCAGCTGGAGACTTGGAACACAGAAACAGGAAAATAAATAGGAAAATAATGTCAGATTATGAGGATCCTGAGGCAGCAATCAATGGTTATAGGAAGCCCTTATGTTAAATTCTGGCACACAATAACATCCCCCATAGAACTTGGACTTGATAATAGCAACCAGTCAGTCAATCGACGTATTCTTCTTGTGAATAAATACTGATGTGGTTATAACACAGACAAGAACTTTTTATGGAAGTCACAGTCTCAAAATGAATAGCTACTGTGGTCCATGGGCAACATCATATAATCCATTGTGATTTGGAGAGCGCAATAATTATGAACTTAACCAGGATCCTTAAGTGTCATGTTTAGAGGTACAACCTGCAGCATAAAGATCAAAGGTTCACTGCAATCAGTGAAGAAATTTAGATTAGTCTCAAAAGGCTTTGAGTTAGATAAAACAAAAAGACACTTGCTCTGGGAAGATGAGAATTGCAGCTGATCCTAGTGGTGAAAGATCTCACAGCTGTAAGCTCAAACCTTGAGTTTGGCACCAGGCATTATTTTCAGCACCCTTTGGGGTTTAGGAAATCTGCTTCAGATTGCAGCCCTGACTACTCTCTTCAAGACAGACAGAAGGATAAAACCTCTCAGAGGTGCACATATGAATTATTATTTCTTTTAAATCATATGAGAAGAAAGAGAACGTGACAATGCTTCTTCCCATCCTTTTTTATAGCACTTATCCGTGTTCAATTTCCTCTCAGTGACAGATCCATATTTCCAGCAGCCCAGGGCAATACCCTGACCTACATGTTCCTGTTGAAATTCTGACACTGTTGGAAATAGTTCAGGATTTATGGGATCAAGAAGTGCTTGAAAGAACAAGATCTGGTGACCCCTCAGTGCGGGCATTTACTGGAAAGAGGGCATTAATTTCTGGTCCCTGCTTCTCAGACTATTTATGCATTTAGCATGAAATATTCATTAGATAAAATGCATGATATTGTTTTGTGGTTTTGTCCAAAAATGACCTACCATTAAAATTTGTCCTAGTGGAGCTGTGTAGATTCCTGCTGAATACATAAAGCTGAATATATTGGTTTTGTGAAACTAACACAGTTTTGAATGTTAATCACAGTTGAGAGTTTTGCCTAAAAAAAAACCCTTCCCAAGATATCACTAGTGTATCTTGATATATAAAACCCCTATAGATCTGCTTAAAGAAGCAGGAACGTGTAAAAACTTATCCTCAACAAATTCCTAAAAACTATTTTTGTCAAAACTGTTTGGAATTTCAAATTTCAGCCAGCTTCTAATGTGCAGAATGATAATGCTGGTGAGGAACCCAGGAACCATTTAGACAAGACATTGCAAACTCCTTTCCCTGGGTCTGAGCTCCAAGAAATACATCAAAACACAAACCGAGCAGCTAGGGCATGATTATAATTTTAAAATGCCTCGTATTCAAACCTCCTGCTTTATTTGAATGGATAGTATGGATGAGCTTTTCTGAACAGTAGGTCTCTTGTAAGGCAATGTTTTTATCAGGAAAAAACTAGCTTTAAGGAGAGGTTAATATGAATACTGTATCATGTTATCTCTCTGTGCATTCTCAAACTCCACAGAGGGAATTTGTCAGTAGGTAACAAAAGCCTTTAGGAGCCTTGTTTCCTCATCAGGTAACACAGAAATATCATTGTCAAAGTACCATTCAATGTATTAAAATCAGCAACATATTTTAAGGTGCATAAGACACATCAAAATTGTAAGTTAGACACCAGCCATCAAAATTCCTACTCTCTCCACGGCGACAGCAAAGTGATAGCAGAAGGATACTTTTTGCTATGTTTGTCAAGCAACTGATCTGGTAGAAAAATATACATTGTTCTGTGTCTAGTACAAATCCAGATGCTTCCTTCGGGGGCCTTGTGCCCCTTCAAGCTCTTGTGCCAAGGAGAAAGACATAAATCTCTCTATTGGTAGTGGTAATACATTGTCAGAAAAACAAGTAAAACTTTACCTTTCTTCACCAAGAAAGGACATGGCCACAGGGACGGACACACACACAGAGAAGTATTTTCTTTTGGAGCATGTTTCTAACATTAGCTTGGATGTGGAGAAAGGTAACAGATTTGCTAGTTTCCAAATCAAATGTAATCTCGGTATAGTTGAGGGCAGATATGAAGTTCTGCTTAAGGCAGATGGCAGTAAGTGAAGTCTGTTTATTTTCATTAAAGAGGTAAGAATTACAATTGCATACGCAAACTGTGTTGTGCCTTAGAAAGAAGCTGAGGTCGTGGGATAGTTAAGGACAGATAAATGACTTTAAAGCAGTATATTCTGAATGTACCATCAGACTATCAAATGAGATCGTGGGACTTAGAGACCAGGGCCTTCCAAAAGTGACCCCAATTGTCAACAAAAACTAGTAATCCCTTAAATACACCATGAAATATTGATTTATTTTACAGTTGGTGCAAAGGACACAGGCAATGGAAAAGTTACAGACATCTGAAGATGTACCTCTTCTAACCAGTAAAACCTGAGAGAATTCAATTAAAAGATATTAAAGAAGAAATAGATTATTCTTCAGTTTGTTTGTGCACTAGATAGCACTCTGTATGTTAAAGATCATCTGCTCCTTGATACTCTGATTCATTTTATAATTCCTGCACATTTTATTCAAACACTTTTTATTGTTAGTGCACATTGACTTCAATGATTTGAAGGCTGGAGACAGGGTGTTACCATAAGCGATAGGGGAACACTCAAAACTCCATTTTTTTCAGAGCTGTTAACATCAAGTTGCTCATATTGCTAGAACACAAGAAGACAGAAGCTATGGCGCTGATTTTTAAAACCATGTGCGAGCAGACAAGCTCAGGCAGGTACCATATTTACAGCAGTTTTACAGCAGCTCAGACAATAATTCTGCCTGGGAAGCAACAATCTTTGGGAAGAGAAAGGGACAGTCAGGGCCATCCAGCTTTAATTAAACTACAGTTGTGACCAAGTTTTCAAAGTTATGGTTATTGTAACATACAGAAAAGCTAAAGGCTTAACTAAAGACTTAAGACTTAACTGGAAAGCAATGGAAATATTTTCATGCCAATGAACAGCTTGAATAGTCAATGCAATACAATACATAGATATTCACAATTCACAAGGTACCAGCAGATTTGACTTTCTTATTTTGCTATGCAAAGACATGTTTAAACTTCATGGTGATGTCTCTCACGTGGGCAAGCACAAAGACATGAAAAATGTGCTATTAGCACTGTAAGTGAAAATTTATTTATTGAAATGTTATTAGTGTTTTCAAGGGATTTACATGGATCCTGATCCTGAAGTCACATCTTCATGAGCTGTATCTGTGAGATGCACATACAGGCAAATAGTAGGAGACTAAGGATGCATGAGTCCCTTTTCAAATCCTGTCTCACAGTTGAGACATTCAGTTTTGATGTTAAGACCTGAAAGGAAAAAAGTTGGATTACAATTCTTTTTTGTCAAAATCTGTCTTCTGACATCATCATTACAAGAATACTGTTCCAGGATCTGCCTCCCTTTTTCTCACTAAGTACTGCCTTTTCCACAAAAATTAGAATAACCACGCTTAATTTGGTATTAGTTAAGCTAACGAGGCATCGCTTCTTTTGACAGTGGATACCACTTTTCCCATTACTACAGCACTATTGTCACATCTCAAGGCCCTTGAGCTCTGCTTTGGAAGACAGCATCACCTCAAGATTTTCCTTGTGGATAGACTGATTTATTGCCACTGAGAGCACACAGCACCAATGCAGATAGCCAAGTGGATGAAGAAGAAGTGGGACTAAGGCCTTCCCCCTCTGCTCAGCCTCAGCAGCAGCCCTTGCCCATCAGCCAGGGAAAGGCTGCTGAAGTTGTCAGTCCCCAGGCAAAATGAATGGCCACAGACCCCAGCAAGACATGGGGATTACCGGGAGGGCTGAATCCACAGAGTCCCTGGTAAAGAGGTCACATAAGTGCTATGATAAAGCAAGTTTTTCTGCTCATTGCTGCTGTACCCCCTCCTGATGTCTGCCCCTGAGGTTTCCCCATTCAGACTGAAATACAGAAGCTCCTTCCCTATTGCATGCGGTGCACCCAAGTTAATTTTGCATTTTTCAGTCAGCAGGACATGTTGGACCCTCCCTCCTATAAAATCTCTTTCCCAGAAACGTTGGAAATAACTCCATGTAACATAGTCTCCTTTCACCTACACAAAGATACTATCTCTTCTCAGGTTTTTCCACAGGACCCTTAGCCCATCAAATAACTTTATCTCCTCAGAATTTATTTTCCTGTCCTGTGAAAAAACCAAGGGTTTTTTTCCACTCCATCTATGTGAAAATATTACCTTCATTTTTCCTCTGTTCCTTAAAGTCAGATTCATTTTCAGCTTTCTTTACTTGGTGTCTGGGTTAACTCTTTCCTTGTAGGCTGTATCACATTATTTTGAGTCATGTGCTGTGCAGGAATCATCTTTTTCCCTGCACCCTGTTCTTGGTAGAGATGCGACATACCTTTTGAAGCTTATTCTTCCGAAAGCAACAGGATGCCACTAAGTACCATGAAATTACTCAGTCAATTTGAGAAGTATTATAATAGGGAAACCTGCAACAAGTGGTATGTTTTGGATCACATTTACAATCAATGATGGTATTGAATGTACAGAAGAGTTATTGCAAAACCCATCTAAAATTACTTTGGTGAGTAACTGGATGCTTCGGAATATAACGCTCACTGTGATATTACAGATATTGAAGTATGGATGTATAAAACCATGCAATATAGAGAATATGCTACTTGGGTAAATTCAGAGCCTTTTTACAACCTGTTTACATGGTGCTACACAGAAAAGTTATTCATTATAATAGAAAAGTTGAGGCAGAGGGGAAAAAGAAACCCTGAATGGCTGCAATCATAAAAAAAACTGAGCTAAAAGTCGTTACAAATGTTGTGATAAACACACTTATTTTTGTGTTCAAGAGACTAGCACGAGAGAGAACGAAAGAGTTGTAAATAAATCCAAAGACACCAAAGACGTACATCTGTGTCTCAGATGCACAAATACACAGAGGTATTTCCATGTCCCAGAAATTACCAGTGGTTAGTTTTATTGGTAGTAGAAGGTTTTCCCTCTGGGTAAGGTTCTGTGTCAGACTTTGGAAAAAAAACACGAATGATACCTGCTTTTTTATTATTATTATTTCTCATATTTCTCATAGCACTCTTTTGTGAGGATACCTCACTGCTGTATTTCCTCATCTGAGCAAGCTTTTATTGTTGTTTAACTTTTTTCAGAGAGGTGCAAAGTTAGACTCAGACCTGCTAGCACAAGCATGCCACTCCAAGGCAGGCATTTTTATAAACAGCTACAAACTGCAAATGTATGCGAGACTACAACCACCATTTGTGGCTGAGATTAAAATTGTGACTTTTGGGGCAGCTTCTCCTCCAAGACAGCCATGGTATACTGTACGGATAACTAGCACATCCCGATATGTGGCTGTGATCAAAGACTTGGAATGTTTATATAACCTATACCTCTCCATATTGTTATCTCTAATAACACACTTTATTTTTTGAGGTAAGGCCATGTCTACCTCAGAAATCTTTGTTACAGAAGATATAGGACTTACGCTCCCTCCCCCCACCACAGGAGTCAGTAAACTGTAACAGAGCTCCAATGATTTTCTCATCATTTCTAATACAGTTGGTCAATAAGAGGTACCGTGTCTCACAACGCTGGCAAGCACTCTACTCATCATTTCTTGCTGTTTCTGAAAGCATCCAGTTAAGTTAGGCATTGATCCCAGCCTGAAAAAAATGGGATTTGGTCTCCGTCCAGCTCCACAGGTCATTTCTTTTAGATGTGGAATAAGAGGCGTTGTTCTTGATGACCTGGGAATCAACCCTCAGTTGACACCTTCCCTGGGTTGCCTGCTGTTACCTGCTGTCCCCATGACGCTCGCAGCATTCAGACACTGCTGAGAGACTATGAAGAAAATGGAAAGGGAAGAAAACCCAGCCCAACAATCATGAATTAATAGTCTTTAGTGTAAGGTATTGGCAGTTCATACTGCAGTTTCTATAATGCATATAGAAATCGCTTATATACTATTGTGCTAAATTTGTGGTGTTATGTAGTTACCAAGATATTTTGCAAGGCTATACCTTAGCCAAAGGATAAGGACATCAAACCATACCATTCACAAATAAGCTGGTGCTGTTTCTTGCAGTGATTGTAGGTTCTGAGTAGTTGTATAATTATGTTTGGGTATGATGCATGGTTTGACCATTCCCACTGCTTTTTGCCATTAGCCAAGTATTTGCTTGAATATTGCATTAAGAAATGGTATGGATACAATTAATGGCACCAGCTTGTAGAAAGAAAAACAGCATGACCTAATAACTTCTGCCTGATTCACACATCAATACTTTCTGAAAACTTGGAACTTATCAAAGTTTAAGAAATGAAATATTTTTTAATAATAAGCCAATATACAAATATATAAGTAATTTAGACAAAAAAAAAAATTGGCTGTTAACATGAATACAAAAAGCCAATAATGTAACTCTTGAGTTCTATAAAACTGGAAAAGTAGGATTTTGGAGAGAAAATTATTCAAAAGTGCCAGTGTATGTCCTAAAATTAGTATTTTCTTTATTAAAAGTAGGATACATTCTTAATTCTTTTAAACAAGCTTGTTTAAAAACAAAAGCAATGTCTCCAAAATTTTTTAATCACTGTTGTTTGACTTGAATCATCTAGTTATGATTTGTACTCAAAAACACTTCATCATTCATTCATAGTTTTAACTAAAAAATGTTTGACTCACAACCTAGGCACATATTCAGATTTAATGGAAAGAAATGTAGGTATCTCACAAACAATACATTAAAACAAGCTGACACCCAGTTGCTTCATTTTCTATCAAATATTTAACTACGTCATAATATGCTTTGGAGATTTAAGTTGGTTTTAATTTGAAAAGGAGTTGTTCTGCCCTTTTAGTTCTGTTTATGATCAAATGAAAAATTGATTCTTATTTAGCAGGACAAGTTCCCTACAAAGGATTATGTTCTGAATGTGGATACAATTAACACAATAAAGGAAGTTTAACTTTACTGGCTTTGTTTGAGTAAATGGAAACGAAATTGTACTTCTGGAGAGAGAAAAATACTGCAATCTCACTCGCACTTTTCAAATCTTTCATCTTTTCTTTATTTTTTTTTCCAATATAATGCTTATGGGCTCTCTACTCATGACTCTATTATAATTCTGCGCACACACCTCTGAATAAAAAGCCCTTTGCTTGTAAGCACATCTTGAGCAACACCGGTGTTTTTGTCCAAGAAGAATACCTATGCAGGTTAGCCGTTAGGATTTAGCCCTATCATACACTTTATTATATTCAGACCCCTGAATTACATTAGTTTGATCTTAGCAAGGAATAAAATGAAGTTAGACTGCCCCTGCTGTTTGTAATGTTAAATTCCCTTTTGTGACTACTCTAAAGGCATATTTGAGTACCTTTTCAAATCTGGAGAAATTTTCGGATTGAAAAAAAGAAAAACATAAGACTAACAAATTCCCCTTTAGAAGGTGTTTTCTTTGTAAGCAAAATACTTTGCAAACACGTATATTTTGCTAAAACAGACTTTTAAACAAGAATAAATTTCTGGCATTAGCAGGATACTCTAATGTTACATTTGCACAATATAATTTTCAAAAATTTTCTCTTAGAACTTGACATATTTTTGTATCATTTAATATATAAAATAAAAAGGTGAAAGAATAAGAAAACTTAGTGCTGTTGAAACAAAACATTTCTGTCCATTAACTTAAAAAATCCTTTCTTACTGAAGTGTTTCAAATTTCTCATTTCCAATTCAACTCAGAATATAGCCCAAAAGTCAAAATCTCTCATTCGTGTATGCAACAGAATTTTCTTACTCTTGACAGCTGTAATCCCAGTGCTAAAGGTTTTTTAAGGGTTTGTGAATTTAAAAGAAGATAAATACACCCCAGGTGTCCACATATCATTTTCCTTAGTTAAGAAAAGCAGTAGAGATCTGCTTAAGAGACTCACATTTTCAGTTCGCTTCTGTGGAAGAATAGGGGAAAGATCTTTGGCTGTGAGGTTTCTAACATAGTTTCCAGATCAAAGTAATTTGGATGATCTTTGAAACTTTTGGGTAGCTTTGAAGTGTGACTATCATTACTTCAGATTTTACATTTGCACTCACACGACTTTCTTCATTACTGAAACTATATATAATAATATATAATTAAGAAATTAGAACTTAGGTGTTGATTTTTAGTTGTGGCTGATTGATAGACATATTGATGTTTTAAAGAAAGAAATTAAATATAGTATGTATTCCACAGAAATATTGTAAGCACATAAACCCACAAAATAGTCTTCTTGAAAAGCAGAGCTGTAAACTAAGATATAACATTATTTTTCCCGCTGCAAAACTTCTTAGGTGATTTCTGATTAAGACTCATCAGAGATTTTATTCCAGACTTAAGCTGTTTCATAAGAGTTTAAGGGAACATGTTGTATGAATTCTCTAGAGACACATAAAATGCCATTTCACACTGAGTTAGTCTGAAGCAAACAATACCTCTGCCTTGGAAGCAAGTCTTGAAATAAGCATCCATATTCTGGTGTGATCTCACCATGGTTTTACCTGTTGCTGTGTTTTATTCTGTATGTTTTATGAAACCATTTGACACAAATTAAAGAAAAATTATCTCCTGCTGTTTAGCAAGCTACAGAGATCATTAAGTGATAGTTACTAGCACCTTTTCATAAACATCTAAGCAGTTTATGCTGGTGAAACCATGGGTTGTGTGCCCTTGAAACTGGTAGATGGGACAGTCGGGGCGGTGAGGGGTAGGCATCAGTCGACTCAGTCAGCAGAAGGAGAGAGAAATATCCTCTGGATAAAGTCAGTGTACAGGGAGAAGGAAAGCAGCTGGTTGTTTGGGGGAGAGGTGGACATAATAGCAGAGCACGGAAGATTGTTGTTTGAACTCATTCCTTCAAAAGGCTTTGCAGGTGTGGGAACTGAGACAGCTTTTCCAGGTGGGGAGCTGACCAGATAACAGAGATGAAAGAACTGACTTCACTAAGAGCAAAAGAGACACCAGAGGGGAAAAAAAAAGCTCCTAGTGAAGGAAAGAGTGCTGAAAGTGACAGTTGAAAGGGAAGAACTTCACAAAGGTGACCAGCAGGAAAGGAAGACTCGGCAACTGCAGCTTAACAACAGAGTGATGGCGGGGGCAGAAACTGCATAAAGGGATGTGAGGAATCATGGAAAATGAGATGTGGGAGACTGGGCAGCAGAGTAAAAAAGAGCTGCAGAGTTTGAAAGCAAAGAGGTAGCAAACCGCTAAAATCCTATGGTAGCTCAGCCAAGCCAGTGAGAAAACTTGGGATGTTAGAACAATTTTGTATATTATCCACAAGATACAACCTGTTTCATTGGAAGCTTGTCATTGCTGTTTATGAAAATAGTAATAATGCTTTTAGCCCTGAACCTTACACAGTTGAAGGCGCTTTCTTCGTTCCTTAGACAAAAGAATACACAAAAGAATTGCACAATGCTGCACATGGAGAGGTGTTTTCAACCCCGTAGAGCAATCCTAATCCCCCAAAAAATCAACAGGAAGGGAGGACACCCCCCTTCTGTACTAAGCACCAAGCACTGAGCTAACCTCTTGTGTAATTAATTCAGTGAGACATAATCGCCTTGCCCAGCACAAAGCGAGCAGTCTCTATGGATGCCATGGGGCTTCTAGCAGTGTTGAAGCCAATGACTGTTTCCCCAGCAGGAGCTGGGACTGGCTGCGGTTCACAGGGACTTCACCAGCCCCTGGATCAGGCCCCCAGCCACACGGGGCTCCAGCTTGAAGAGGAAACACTAAGATCAGAGGGACAGTGCAGATGGGAGAAAGATTATGGTGTCGCAATGAGGTGGAAAGTTTGTATGGAAGAAAAGGGGAAAAGAGGATGAGAAGAAGTAAAACCTGCTCTCCAGTTTGTTAGGTCTCTGTTTTTCTTCAAATCTCAGCTAAAAGCCATTTTTTTCCACCTCAGTTTTCTCTGTGGGTTAAATTCCTTCAGTTTTTCAGTTTTTCTAGATAGGTACATCAGTCTTTGCATTAAGTGGTTTCCTGGATACACTCTGAAAAACCACTTAATTAATTTTTTAATAATTAATTAATAATTAATATGGGTTTTCATCTGAATTAATTCCATTTGACAAGGTTAATTAGAATTAGCATACTTCTGTAATATACTTACATTGACTGTATAGATTTCATACAGAATATAAAGGATTTAGAATATCTTTTCTTCAATATGTTAAATATTTTTTATATGACCAATTTTTCAGTTCTTTCCACCTCTTCTGACAGCCTGTGTTCACAACTGATATGACTCAGAGAAATGGGGTTTATGCTGAGCCGACTTTCTGAAGTTGATGCATTGCTCCAGGATGAGTGTTACTCTTACTGTGCAACTGATTTCTTCCTGTTATAATATAACCACAGTTAGACCTACCCAGGAAACATCTATGCACATAATTTATGCAGCTGCTTGCAATGAGATGACTCAGGTGTGTACTGAGAAGTATGTACGTATTCACCAGGAACTTCAGTGACTTTGAACATAAAGCCAGATTCTCCTAAACTCTTCAAAAACATCTAAAAACAACGTGCCACAGGGAACGATGACTGATTTTTCAGTAAACCAGGAATTTTCTCTCATTATGTTCTGCTACTGGGGATGATAAGCATAGTAATAGAATACGCCATGACAGACAAAGCCTTCTTGTGCTGAGTCGCAAATACCATTAGTAGCAGCTTCTTCCTCAGAGAATTCCCTCCCTAAGTTTACAATGACTTGGTTTATAAAGATTCAGTTGTATTTTTAATCGCCTTAAAGGAAAGATTAAACAGATGCTTGCAAGAAGCAGTTGCTGCACACAAACGTAGTCAAAGCCATTAGCCATTTTATACATCATTTGCACAAAAATAACTTTAAACTATGCAAGAAATCAAAGACTATATCCAGTACTGTTGCACATTAATAAAAATAGTATGCCATAGGAGATACAGTTATCCTAATTTTAATTGCTTGACCCTCAAAGATCACATAATGTAGGTTAATTGCATATGATCACAAAACTAATTCAATTTTTCATACTTTGCCAGAGAGCCCAGTCCCACACCTAGTGACCATTCTGTAAGTTGGGGAAAAAAAATTTGGAGCACTCAGAACTGAGAGGAAAGAGGCTGCCAACCCAGTGCTTTTCCTGACTCCCTGTTGAAATCAAGCAGCATGGAGGAGGAAATGGCAAAGACTAAATGCTGAGGGAACAACCTGGCATGTGCAGTCAGGGAGTATGACTTCAGAAAAGGACTTGGAATGAGAAAACTTTTGAGTTAACTGGAGGTTGGGACATCACTTATGTGAACAACAAAAGGGCATTGTTAAAATGTTGATAGATATGGCAGACAGCAATCGTTGAAATCAAGCTGTTCCATAAGAAAACATTTTGGAAGAATTTCATGAAAAAAAATTAAAGGAAAACATGTAATTCTTGTGATTATTAAACTCCACCAGCATAGGTTGCTGTGATGTTTCTCCTCGACTTATTTGTCTTCCATGTAGCCTTACGCTCTCTTTCTCTGCCAGTTGTTGAAAATTTCAGAATTGCCCTCAGAAGTTTCAATCAGAGCTTGTATTAATCTAAATTTCATATAAGTAAGGAAAATCAGGCTTTGGCACTGAACAGTGTCTATTAGGGAGTAGGAGGGGATAGAGTTTAAAGGATTGTTTATCATGTGTTTGCTAATGCAGGCTTCCTTCACCTTCAGAAAATTCTTGTGTTGGCCAGCGTCAGAGACAAAACACCAAGTCAAATGGGCAATGCATATCATATCCTATATTACTGACAATTTTCCAAGTGATGTCAACAAATTAACATTAGAATTGGGCAAATATCTCTATAAATAAACTTGATGAACACAGAGTTTGTCACAGTGTAAATAGAATGTCTTCACATATATGTAGCTGAAGTGATAAATTAAATCAAGTAAATGGTGAAAGTGCTTTAGCAATATTCTAGTTATATGAAGAATATACCATTATTCTAGTGTCTCCTTTTGTCTCAACTGTTGTGGAGCATCTCTGACAGATGACTGACTTTCCCTAGAGCTGTCTGCATTTCAATTGCAACTTCAAGATGAAGCTAGAACATAAAAAAAATTATAATGGGTTTTGCAAATGCTAGCTCCTAAAAATATCCAGTAAGAATATGTCAGATACTTTAAAGAACATAAAATGGCTGCACCCATTTGTTTGGGATCTTTTAAGAATTGAGTTTATTTATCAACACAGCAACTTATAAATGATATTTAATAGTAAGCATGGAAAGCAAGTTTCCAATTCATGGTTCACATTGGAAATCTAAGAATTATGCTCGACCAATCAGCAAGCAAAGAAACAAAAATATACTAGGTGACACATTTCCAAGATGAACAGCACAAATTTTGCATAATGAATGCTTGCAATAAAGTTCTAACAGACAATCTTCAGAGTAAAAATTGCTCAGAGAAATAATACAGTTAATAATGAATACATTGGAGAAAATAACGACCCATATATGGACAAATCTTGCACAGAAAAAGAGATAAAATATGATAAATAAATAAATAATTTGATATGAATTATTCACCTGTGTTCCCGCTTATAGAAAAGGACATATTTTCCTCTCAGTTCTCCCACTATAAGTCTTGAGTTACTTCTTTGTTTATATCCATTTTATTTCACAAATATACCCAGACAGAGACTTCTGGGTTACCTGGCACCAGTGTCCCTGAGAGACCAGTGTCCTGAATTAGTCAACACCAGTTTAAATTGCCTGAGATCCTGGATTGTATTTCTCTCTCACTGTCTATACAGGTGTTCTAATTTGGCCCCACTAATGTTAATGAATTAAACCTTGCTATCTCTGTAAAGTACAAAATTATTCATATATTCATAGATCTGAAGGTTGGAAAAAACTGTTAGATCGCCTAATCGGCTCTCCTGTATGAAAAGGACCATAAGATTTTCCAGTTACTCCTCTGTGGAGTTTAGGACCTCATAAATAAACTCACAGATATGTATTTTGTATTTTAATATAATCATTAAAGGAAAAAAAATGGAATGAAAAAAACCTTACAGTTTAAATAGTTACCCGAGGTCCCAGAATTTACCATAGAGCGGAACTGGGAATACCTTCCATTTTTTTACTGTAGTCATTAAACTATAGCATCCTTCACCAGATTTCCAAAAATCAGAGCATTTCACCCTCTTCATACTGAAGGGAGCAAAGGTAACTGAGGCTTATGACCCAGAGAGCATATAGGTTCCAAAATGTAATTTCATCTTTAACACTGCTGAAGTCTTTTTGTTTCAAGCCACAGAGAGCAACTCCAACTGTTAACATCCCTACCTTGCAATTACCTGAAAAATGGGACAAGATGAACATTTTCAAAACTGTGAGTTTGGGTTCAAAAAAGGTTAGGGTTTAGGAAAAGGAGAAAAGGTAGGTAAAGCTAGAAAAGATGTACATATTTCATGTGAACTTCCTGAAAACTCTGCTGTATGATTTTAACTTCTTGCTATATTGTAATATTGTTGTATAAAGTGATAACCACACATGCGAGACTTAGAGAATGCTTGCATTGTCAGTGAAGGGTGTTTAAAGACCCAGTGTGCAGTGTTATAAAGGTTTATGTTGTGAAAGTATTTATATATTAATAACACTTCAATTGCAGGGTATCTACCATGTGAACAGTGCTATTATAAAATGATGGATTTTCTAGAATGCCACTAAAAGAGAAACTCGGTGCTTGACCCAAGGGGACAGATGAGACAAACAGGTACAATATCTGTCACTTTCTAATCATCCCTGTTTTCACATCAAAAGATATGATCACGACTCTTTCCTCCACTGCACACACGTAGAAAAACCAACATCATACACGTGCATTCAGGTGATTCAGCTCTCCACCAGCTTGCCTTCTGTAAATCGCCTCTTTATTTTTTTAGGTATTGTTAGTGGTAATCCAGATATGCTCCCTGAGAAGTCTGGTTTTAGAGAGCCAAGTTATTTTATGCACATAAAATTTGCTTTGGAAAAATATTAACTATTTTGAACCTTGTCATGAGTTAGTGACTGATACAGTGCTAATTTAAACAAATACATTCATCTTGTCCTGCTCTTGTATTTATTAGCCATTTATGTGTTATATTGACTACTTGCTCCATATGAGAAGGATTAGCTCATGTTAATGCCTTGCAAGCAGCAAGCAGCTTGCAAGTCCAGAAACTATGCAGTCTAACTGAAATCAAACGTGGTAGGTAAGAAAATATTAACACCTATTTAACACAGACTTATAGCAAGGCTTATATTGTCTTTTTTCAGTGTGTTCTTTGTGAAGGCCTCTAGTACACTGCCCTTTCAAAAATAACGAGTGCACTGTGCACTGTGCCGCTGGCTAATCTTAGCCAGCTTGGGGAGTTCTTATCATCCGGGACAGATATATATTCTTAGAATTTACTAACTTTTCCTGGAAGAAGCTCACTGACTAGTTTTCAGAATGAACCTGGAGGCATTGCCTAGGCTCTTCCAGCCTTATTCTCGTTGCATAATACTTTAATCTGAAATGGTTCCATTATAACCAGAACATAGTAATATAAGTAAAGGTGGCAAAAGGAGATCCTGTATTAAAGAGCTCTTACAGTTCTGGGATGTCTGACTGTACAGCAAGCAAGAACACAGAGATATAGATTTGTCAAGGAAATGTATAACGTGATACTAAACCACATTTAACATCACTTAGTCTGAATCATTTTACTCGATGGATATCTTAGCATACTGAACCATCACTTACTCATTTTGCTGTCTTGTGGCAATGGTAAGTGGTAAAACCGTTACCCAAGAAATCTCCATATATCTCATACCCGGCACATTCATCTAAGATATTTGCATAATTTGCAGACCATACAGCATAACGCTCTCCTGTAAATTATTAAAAGAGCAGATGTTTTTTCTCCTTCATTTTGGCAAAACTTTTGATCATCCTAGTGAAAGTGATACCCCCGCTCTAGGTTGAATGTGAGATGACAAGTATATGAAAGTAAAAGGTAATTGATTTATTTCTTATATATTTACACTTTATTTAGAGAAGTATGATGCAGCAGTTTATGCAGAAGTTTATCTGCATAATTGAAAATCATTCTAGGATAAGACATTAAATCTTTTTAATAAATGTAATGGTCAGGAGATATGGTTTGATTTCCACTTCATCTCATGTAATTCATATTGGCTATGTTACAGAACATCTGTATAGCTCAACACCTGAGATAGTCTTGCCCATCTTATTTTATGGATGGCCTGGTTCTCTCCAGTATAATTATCTTTATTCCTGAATATCTTCCCCTGTAGCAATCTTTCATGATTACTGTCAGGCTGATGTAGAAAAGTTACCAGTGTCCCTGAGTGCTTTGATTGTCACAAAAGCTCCGTAGGTTGATCATTTGCAAAGCCCACATAATGTTACGATGACTTTCTTCCCCTCTGATGAAACTACCCTGACGTGATAAATTGTTTCAACAAAGCTAGTACTGATATTCTCTTTGCACAATGGATATAAAAACTGTATACTCTTTTCTGTCATTAATATTGCTAGGATTAATTTTGCTTCTGTGGACGGCTTTTTATTCTTTGTGTTCACAAACCTGTCATCTCCTTTCCAAACTGCTTTTCCTTCTCTCTTTTGGCTTTTATTCTTGGTGCATATTGATAAAAACATGGATATAAAATAAATGTTAAGCTAATCAACATTTTAGATAGGTCCATCATTATATTTTACATGCCACACTGAGAATGAAAATACCAGGCTTCCATGAAAGAAGCTGTTGCGAGACATCCCCAGCTATGTCAGGGAGGTGTTCTCTTTTGAATAATTTCAGCCTTGTTATGAAGGATAAAGCATTTCATATGGACAAACATGCAATCTTTCCAGTGTTTCTGGTAACTGGAAATTGGTGGAATATTTTTTCCATAGATAGACTAAACCCAACCAAATCATGCAGGATATTTTCATTGTTACTTGCCTGGTGTTCCTGTTACATCAGCTGTTAAGTATTTCCGGTGAACGTTTCTCCCTTAGGAATGTCTCATGTTTAAAATGTCTAATAAAAGCTCCTTCCCAGTATGTAGGACAGTTTTTGCACTGCTTGTATATTCTTTTTTAACCACTTCTTGTATAAAATTACTCTTAATATCACTTTTAGGGTGCATTTCTATTCTGCAACCCTTCTCCAGATTGCACACATTTAGTACTCTCAACTTTCTTTTCATACTAATCCATTCTTAACCTTCAGAAGTGGATTGGATAAAACAAATACAAGAAGTAAAATGCCAAGCACATTTTTTATCATTCTTGTTGTTTTGCTTAGAGTTGTCAGGACTGAGCAGCATTTGGAAAGTTCTGTGCAAAACTGTCCAGCAAAAAAGTTACTGTAACTGCTATTTTTATTCATAGGGGCTTTGCATGTTAAAATTTAATGATAAATGCCAAATTGTTAGAAACGTACACAACTTTGGTCTTCCAAAGGCAGAATTGATCCTGAATGTGAGAGCAGACTTTTCATGTTGGAATGCTTTTTTGTTAGTTGGTCAGGACGCCCTAACATGTTGAGTGATGTTTGACATAAGCCTCCTGGAGTCAGGAACAATTCAGTCTGCTGGGGAAATTGGGATATATATTTCCAGTTATTGAAAATATTCTTTCTTGCACTAAAAGAAAAAAGAAAGGTACACAGGTAGTAGCCTGAACATAGATTTGTGTGTGTGCATGCACGTGCAAGTGTGGGTGGGTGGGTGGGTGTGGGTGTGAAAGGGCTATACAAAGAGTGCACAAGAGAGTGCAAGTAACCCCCAAATCCTGATCTCCATGAAGTATGAAACATAGAGGATTTTATTAAGTGCTGGTTCTCTGAGCAGAGAGGAAACATACCTGGAAAAAATTGTGCACATGATATCTTCTTTACTGTGGTTTAGAAAATGGGTTTTGCCAGGACCTACCAAGCAACAGATAACAAATGTTCTGGGATGGTGACTGACCTCTGTAGTCCCCATTTCCCTCCCCAGGATGAGAATAACAGCAGGCAGGAGTCAAGCCAGTGGCGGCACCGTCAGTATAGAGCAGAAAACTCTGGGGAATAAAACAAGAGAAAGCAAAGCCAAATAAATCATCATGGTGAGCAGCGAGACACCAAAATTGGAGACAAGAGAGACAGGCAGAAAATGGAGGAAAACCTAGATTTCAGTCATTTAATGGCTTTAAAATTTTACCATGATAGCTGCTGCTCAACACCCTTAAGCAGCTTGAAAAACAAGCAACCCGTCCCATCCCATCCCTCCTCCCACAAACACACCTTTCCTTTCTTTTTCCCAGTCTTTTTTGTCTTGCCCATTTAAAGTAAGAATTCTTTTGAGACAGATCTGTCCATCAATAACTGGTTATAGAAAGCTTGAAGTGACAGCAGGATGATCTGAGTGAGGGATATTGCAAGATACATAATAACAATAGATAACATAAAATTAACCTCCTTAATTTTTTATGTTTTATTGTGTAAAGATCCCTTTAGTTCTAAAACTGTCAGTGTTCTGTGCACAGCTCCGTCACTTTTATATCTTAACATTCTTTACATTAGAAGTAAAAGAGAGTCCAGAAGTGATGAAAATAAACAGCAGCTGTTTAAACTAAACAAATCCCACAACATCATAAACTTCCTTCATCAATAATTTTGTATCCTGCAACAAAGCGATCTTTGTTGCACTTTGGTATAGTTTGTGTGAAGCAATATCACTAACTGTTAGTAATGTCACTAACTCCCATTTCATTGAAAATTAGTTTAATTTTATTTTTGGCTAATTTTTTTGAGCAAAGAAGATTTTGCATGTGAAGAGAGACTCCACTTGTTTGGAGCAGTTCATATTAGACTTATAGAATTGCCAGAAGAATAAAAATAACAAGGTATGTTGCATAACAGTAGTTGCAGAATACTAAAAAAATACACTATAAATCCAGGAAAAAAATTGACAATTCAAATCAATTTGATTTGCATTTAGAGATAATCAGTTCCAAGCATGAAATGTTGCTGAATCAGGTAATGGCTTCATTAACAGCAGTTAATCACATACTACTTTCAAGTAATTTTCAGAACTTGGAATTAGTTATTCAAATTATAGCAATTAAAATATCTCAGTCAAGGGCTCGATTCATTTGAAAAAAATACTTATGCAAACTCACCACAAATTTATCGATCATTTGCAAGAGCCAGAATGTGAGCTGAATATCTAATTCTAAAAGAAAAATTGTGATGTTAGCTAGGTAAATATAGCATTCTGCATGTAGAATAAATGCAGACATTAAGGAAAGAGGGTTTTTTTTATTGATAGGAAGCTTAATTCTGAAATTTTACTGTCACTTTATTCATGTGGAAAATCAGAATTTCCTGTGTCTATGAACCCAAATAGCATATTAGAGCTACCTCTAGCAATTTCTTTGTTACAGATCTTAGAAAACACTGTGATCCTTGAAAACATACTTAAAAAATAACTAAAAATCCCAGCAAAAAACCCTCCTCACAGCTTTCCTTTGTTCTGTCGGAGTCCTGGATGCAATCCAGTGGACCAAGTCATCTATTTGCCATTTAGATACAGCATAAGTAAGCAGAGGAAGTGAATGAAGAAAAGCTGTGATTTCCCTAAGTGTCATGTAATTTCTGGATATTGTAATTTTGAGTACTTAGTATAGTATCATATTCTTAATAGCTATATCTTCAGAAATAATATTCTATTAAGTTGGGTGCTGGGATGAAAAAATAGTTGTTAGTTCTGTGCACTGAGGATTTTCAAGGGTGGAACATGTGAGTTGTACCATGTTGTCATGTAGAGCCAAGGTATTTTCATTGGTGCTATGCGAGGCATACTCTTCTATTGTGCAAGCTGCAGCTCACATATGATCATATTTTGTGGTAGTTTAAATTTCGAAATGTTGCTGACTGACAACCAGAATTATTTTTTTTTTTTTTCCCTCAAGAATGAAACAATAAAGAGAAAATAGTACACTCACTGGTCTCAGGCACACAGTGAGGAAGTCAGTACTGGAAATGCAACAGACTAGTTTTGTTTAAAATTTATTCATAGTATCCCAAGTGCCGCTTAAAACATTTTTGGTGTTCAATAAATATTTGTTATACAAAGACCCTAGTGTATGTCTCTGAAAATTGCCTGGAACCACTGACATCTGCCTTTCCAGGTTTTACATAAATAGATCAACTTCTTAAAAAGCCCTGAACTTTCATCAATCTCCAGCATAGGATTAAAAAGCAGTAAGGGAAGAATAGGATGTAATGCTCATACCTAATATATGGTTAGCATTTCCGTGCCTCCTCACTTTCCACAGCCAAGGAAACCTCTGCAACTGGCACATGAGATGCAAAGCTTCTCTTCCCAATAAGCTAAGGATGTTAAACATGGATTTGTCCCGAGGGTCCCAGGAAGCACAACTGTAAATGCGGCCCTTCTCCATTCATCTCAGTTTACACAAGGAGTTAGACAAAAGGGATTACTGAGAACTTTTCTAATGACTAATACAAGTATAATTAAATTAGCACGCTTCTTCATATTAAAGAAAACCATGTAAAAAGAAACCTGCCATAGCATTTGCACTGGCCTAAGGTGCTTTCTTAGGCTTGAACCCATGGTCAGTTTGCAAGGAATCTGTCAAGTCAGGTTTCTTCGCTGCTCCTTACCAATGGCTTTTGTATCAACAGAAGAAAGTTACAGTTGATTTTAAAAAAGAAGTCATGACTACTTTCTTCATTAGCATAATGAGCAGCTGCTTCATAATTAATATAGCGCTTAAGTGCTATTAGTGAAACCATGCAGTGCCCATCTTCAGTGAAACATGAAAGCACAAAGAAATAAGGAAACAATCCCAATTGCTGTCCCTTCCATGGACCCTTACTTTTCCTAATGCATGTATTTGAGCCGAACGCCTGCCTGAGATGAAGGACCACAACATGCTTGCTCTCAAAAATCCCAGGTACATAAATTTTTCACTGAGTATTTCTCAGTTACATCCTGGATTAATTTATGAGAGGTAAAAAGTCGTGACATGAGCATCCCTCTGCCACTGGCCAGAGTTGCACGGACTGTGCTCTTGCCTGCTTCAGTCAAGCTGTCAGTCAAGCAATCTACTACACCGCGTGACTTCCATGTGCCCAGCTGATGATATAATCTTGCTCAAGCGTTGCTAGTCATTTTGAACAGCCCTCTCAGCCTGCACTAGTATAACCAAAGGTAAACAGGTAAAACTCAGAAGTAGATGGAACCTGTTGGCTTCCTAAGAAACCCAGCTGAAATGCAGATGGATGCTAGGGTACTTTTATTTCTTTTTTGCATCCATCTCTCCCTCTCCCTGTCTTTCTAGATCTCTGGTTAGGAAATTCACAACTGTCTCTTTTGATAAGTATTAAAATAAATGCTGCCCCGCTAAAAAGCTTGAGATGGGTCTGAACCTGGTCAGCACCACTTTAGGAAAGATTACTTAGGGCTTGGATGAGATGGGTTTTTTTGATATAGGAAGAGTCCTAAGCACAGAACTTTCTCTTTGTGGATTTGAGGCTCCTAGCTTACTTTAAGGAGCTTCCTTCTCTTGTAAATAGACGAAGGGACAGAACCTGAGTTTGTCTTGTTAGCCTAAGAAATACTTTCATCGCCAGCCTAAGAAAAGATTTAGAAATTCATTTTGCTCACGGTAGGAATTTCTGGATCTAGGAAATCTTTCCTTTCAGCACCATTGGCCAGACATTACATATATTCAGGTGCTTGAATAATTAGATGGATATCTGGATTTTCAGCCAGGGATAGTCATAACTCTTAGGTACTCCTGAAAAATACAGATCTGAATTTTTAGCTATCAGCTGTCTAAATATCTTTTGAAAACCTAGCACTGACAGAGAGTTTTAGAACATACACCAGTTTTCAAGAAGCTGAAGAACTTTTGTTCTTGATTTAACTGTTTAAAGAACTCAAACCTAAGGAAGCCACAGTACTCCTAGATTTCACAGCATGGTGAATTCATAAGCACTTTGAATTGTCTTAATCATTTAAAGCAGATGTACCAAGATCTTATTGTAGTCTGCTTTTTTAATATTTGTTACTACAACGTTACTCAGACATCAAAAAAATCTCATTTTAATACATGTATAAAAATTACCACAAATTGCTATAATTACCATACTTTTGTATTACGATATTCAAATTATGAAGAAAAGACCAAAAACTGTAAGAGCAAAAGAGGAATATGTCTTGTTCATGTTTCTATAATGTATTAATTACCCATAAAGCTTTGACAAACTACAATTAAGCTGATTTGAGAAACATTTATTTCCAGTTTGCTTTTTGACTGATACAGTTGTGAAATAATTGCCATGTGAGTGGCCATTGTAAATCTGAGTCCTTCCTTTAAACAAGATAAAGGTGTAAGAGAACCTGCTGCTCTTGTAGACCACAGAAAAAGACTATAGGCATTTGGATTTCCTCCTATACATCACTTGTCATTGCACATTATCTCCCAGTAACAGCTGGTGACGGAGACATTGTGCCTCTAGGAAAGTTCTCTTTTCTCTCTTCCATCTGTTTCAGTCCATTTACCTCAGAGATAAAACTCTGTTTTGGCTGGTCTGTTCATAACAACTTATCCAGATCATAATTTAAATCCCTTCTGTTTGGGATACAGATCATGTATTTTTTTATTTCTTTAAAAATAGCTGAAAATGATGGTTTCCGCAATTCTGGAGTTCCATGCAACAGAGGTTTTCAGGTCGCTGTCTTCTAGGAGGGGTGGGGGGAAGAAAAAAGAAAGAAAGAAAAAAAAAGAAAGAGAAAAAAAGAAAGAATAAAAAAAGAAAGAGAAAAAAAGAAAGAATAAAAAAAGAAAGAAAACGAAAGAAAAAAAAGAAAGGAATTGAGAAACATGTTAGTTATCTTTTGGTATCGCTCCTTGTGTTAAATAAAGGGATTTGTCCAGACATACAAATTCTCTGCTCAATTTCTGTTTCCCATACAGCAAGTATTCTTTTTGAGCTCCAGGTCAAAAATTTTATGTGCCATCAGAAAGAAGCACCTCCTTCTCATATCCTTATAAGGGTCAAACCTCCTTCAGTCTTTTCCTGTGCACCTTAATGGTGGTGATCTAGATTGCCAACTGCAATCTACAATTGTTGCATTTCTGAGGATGATTGATTTACCCACTCTCTTATTTTTAGTTCTCTGCATTTTGAACACTTTTGAGAGGTTTAAATATTGCTTTTGTTCTTCTAAGTATCACACAACCATCCTTTTTTGGGATGATTTCTCTGAAATTGTAGTATCGACTTTTTCTCTGTATTCAATACTGGATACACCTTGCTTGCTTTGTTAATGTTAGCATAAAAAATCAATACTCATGTTGATGTTGCTAAGGTCCTGAAAGTTTTTAAGAAAATTCATATTTAGTGAATTGCGTACTTTACATCTTAGAGAAATCTTGTGAACATCTGACTGAGTCCAACACTGGTTTAGATTTTATTTCTTTTCCACTCTTTCTGAGGTTCATTTGTTTGATGGCTTTGTTTTTCGCATGTACTGAAAGACCTACTCGAATCCCAGAAAGCAAGAGACAGGAGTAAATAAGTTCTTATATTACTTAAAAACTTTAAAAACATAATTCAAGTGGGGGTATATGGAAAATTGAAGAGCATTTACAATTTGCAGAAGGTTTCTCCTGGCATATTTACCTGTGTGTTGATATTTTGGAGGTGGTTAGAGTAGTCTTTTTAATAAATGGAAAATATTTCCCTCAACCTTTCCTCTAAGTAGTTTTTGACTCTTTAAATGTAAGATCACCGCTGCTTCTATGGCTATTGAGCAATGATAAATCTTAACTTCATTGGAAGCAGGACAAGATACTAAACAAAGACAGTTTTGTTCCCAGCAATCAATTTTTTAGAAAGCTGAAACTGAACAAAATCTGTCTCCTAAAAACCAAGAAAAGTTGCTACTACAGTCCCTACAATAAATGTCATAATTTCCAAATTCTAACTTTGCAAATTGAGTGCGCTTTATAAATGTGTCATTAAATGACAGAAGCCGCTATTTGTCTCACCATCCCTAGATTATAGAAGACAAAGAATAGGAAAGTTTTGCCTCAGAACACATTTATTTATTCAAAATGCTGTTCTCTGGCATTGTGAGAGCAGTCTCATTTTTGTTAACAACCTAGTGGGACACCACTCACGCAGTGCTACTCAGATGTGCTCAGTGCACTTAGGAACACGGAATCCTCACTGCCTGGGAACAAAGACAGACATTTCCAGGCACGTGTTTAAATTTATTTTATTCTGACAAGATAACAGGTGAAACATTTCTTAAATCTAAACACTAAGAGTATTAAAGATCAGGAATTTTTTTTCCCATTTAACTGATGGTGTCTGTAGTCTGGATGTTTACTTTAGAGCCTGACAAGCAGTGATTATTAGTGAACGGAAAGAGTATATTTACTTCACAAGACTTTGAAGCCAAGTCTCAAGTGAAAACATTTTACAGTTTATCTTATTTCAGTTAGCAATATTTTATGCAATTCTAGTAATGGCTGATAAACCAGAAGTATGTGGGGGGGTTGGTTTTGGGTAGGCATATAGGTGAGATGTAATGTGAATTCCAGGGAAGCACAATTGACTTACTGTTAAAAGGACTAGGGAGACATTTAGATGAGTTGTTAGTCATTTTTAAATAAGTTCACAGAGAAGAAGAAAAACAGATCTGCTGGAATAAAGGTGCAAGAAACTGTTTCCATCTATCCTCAGGTGAAGTACAGGAAAGTGAGGCTGAGGGGACTGAAATATGGCAGATGGTGATATTACTCAAAAGTTGACATTCTCCCAAATGACTTAGAACAGATAAGAATATGGTTAAAGATGGGACTATTATGTAAATACCTGCATCAAACCATGCTGACATCCCTCAAGGAAGTTAAGATTTAGCTCATATCAATAGCTTTGTGCAGATAACACTTCTGAAATTTTGCACGATACATGATTTAGTGCTGTGGGATAGTCTGATGAAACCTTATCATCAGCCCAATGCCAATAAACATGGAAGAGGTTAATATATGGCTAACTGAAAGCTCCAAACTGATTTTCAGTAAGAAAACTTCATCAAATGAAAATTTGATGTAGTAGTACTACATTAGTACTACTACAAGCTTAATGAGCAAGAGCAATCATTCCAGAAGATGAAATACTAGGTTAGTTCAATCCATTAAACAGGTCTTAAAAGCAGTTAACTACAAAGTTACATATCAGAAAACAAGAACTGCAAACTATATTTTCAAGGGTACGGCTGTGCAAAATGCAAAACCCTGGCTCTTCAGGCACTAATATTTCTTGGGGTAATGGTGATGTTGACTATACCTACAGAAAGAGTCTTGAGTCATGGAAAACCTAAACATAGTGAAAAAGTGCAGGAAACGTACTGAACCAGACAAGAAAGTTGTGAGTTATTTCTAGAGCAGTGATGCATCTGAGGTTATGCTGGGATGTACAAGGGAGACAGTAAATATAAACAGGATATTAACTTTCACACATAGCATTGTGAAGACATGTTATAATGCTGTACTTAGTTTGGGTTTTCACAGCTGTAAAAAAAAAGAAGTTTTTAGCATAGTTTCACAAAAAAAAGAACAAAAACAATTAGGAAGACTGCAGAAAAAATACAAAGTAAAACATTCTGTCTGTTTAGCCAGCATTAAAAAAAAAAAAAAAAAAAAAAAAAGGTTTTAACTATCTCTAACAACACATTGAGTGCTAATGGGTATTTAATGTTACTGAGAAAGGCATATGGCTGGCACATGAAGCCAGACAAAATCAAACTGGAAATAAAGGATCTTCTTGGCAATGACAGTGATTAACCAGGCATGGATTTACCAGAAAGTCTTTTCCACTCCCTCCTTTGTGTTAGCACAGTGAGGTACAGCAACTGATCCTGCCTTAAAAACACAGCTGCAGCTGAAGAGCTGCGCAGCCTGCCTTTCCCACCACTGCTGCAATTTCTTCCATGTCTAACCAGCGAAACAAAACAAGATTAGATGCTTTCCTGGAACATCTTCCTAGAAAACAAGTTTTATTCAAGTTATGTTTTAGTCAAGTTCAGGTTACGAATGTTCAACAGAGGAGTAGCAAAGTGTGACTTAAGGGCCTGTGATATGCAATAATTCATAAGAGGCAGCCTTGAGCAGCAGGAACCTGTGAAGATAATTTGTCTGCTCCTGTAGGGCTTCAAATACTTTTCAGCTGCTGAACAGGATTCTGTTCTTCAGAAAGTTATGATCTGTTTCATATAACATTTTACTCCTGTAGACTTGCCACTGATTCAAGCTGTTGTTAGTCTTTATGGCTTAGAGCATCTTTCTGGAGGTCACCAAGTCTTTATTTACCCTGGAGTCCCTGCAATACAGGAGAGACCCTCTCTTCTACAGGTAGCTCACTCTATCTGCAAAATGTTAACCCAATAAAGTAATCAAAGAGACGTTTTGTATCTCCGTGAAGGGCACACAGCTGACTGTTTGCCCAGCGTCCCCCCTGCCCCCCAAGTATTCTCTTCAGTTTAACCCTAGGGAACATTTTGCTCTGTTGAAGGATTTGCCCTAAATTCCAAAGCATATTTAAAAAAAAAACAAACCAACAATTAAAATAGCTTTCAGAGACACAAGGAGAAGGGAAATTTATATTTCCCTCTGCTGGTTTCTCTGTGATTTCAAAGTTTCACAGGTCTGACTGCTGTCTAAAGGTGTAAGAAATCTAGGCTTCCAAAAATTACATTTACAATGCTCATTCAAAATAAATCCATGAGAGATTTCTACTAATTAATATTAGAACACAGAAACTAAAAAAGAGTAACCTGTTTGTATGAATTAAGAACATTTAGGCTTAGTTCTATGTTTCTGCTACGGAGATTGCAGTCACCTCTTCAGTGCCAGCACATAAAAAAGACAACGTATATATTAATTCCTGCAACTTCAAACATACACCAACCATTACCATTGGAATTTGTAACTCCTGGCACAGTGACCTTGAAGGTGCAATTGTAGCCCAAAGCTTTTAATTGGAATTGAGCTTTAAATCAGGTACTAATCATATGACTACATACAGAGTAGGTTCTTGGAAGCAGAATGTGTTGTGCTTGAAGTTCATTCTGTAGGCACAAATTTTTCAGGCTTAATGCACCTAGAAAAATTAAGACTGAACTTCCATGAATATATGCTTACTATTAAAAATAAGGCTTTGATCTTGAAATGTTTTGGAGAGAAATATCAAGAACTCCATTGCAGCAGCCGATCATGAGGTATGGGAAGTTTGGTTTGCTGGAGAAGCTTTACATTGCAGTCTCTGGTTTGACTTTGCAGTGAAGTCATGCCAGCTTTAGTTAAGCAGTCTTAAAGTTTAGTATCAGTCTAGCTGCAGCAGCATAAAGCTACTGAAGGGTGATAAAACATATGAAACATCTTCCTGTCTCCCCTTAAGGATGAAGCTAAGTAGTCTAGGGCTCCTCAGCTGGGAAGGGGCCAACAGAGGGGATGGAGAATGGGCATATGATGAATCTCTCTCTTGTGCTACAACTGCCAATTGTAGCACACATTAGCATGCTCCAGACTTAAAAGTGATATAACCTTTTCTCACAATTTACATTAAATTGTGAAATTCCCTGCTGTAGGATGTTGTGTGTTAAAATCAGAAAACTGCTGGAAGATTGACCCATCAAGGAATATTAAACACAAAACAGGCTGGATGCAGCAGCACAGGAAGTCCTTAAACTTCTACAGAGGTGTATTAAAGATCAGCCTGTACTGGCACTGTTTCTTGAACCCCTTTCTTAGATATCCACGTCTGGCCACTGTTGGAGACAAGATGCATGAAAACATTTGAGGTAAAAAGATTTGATCCAACTGTAACATCCTCATGTGTGTTATTTATCCAGCTTCTTGAGCCCACAAACTAGCTTCATAATCATACATTCAACTACCAGCTGCAGTATCTTTCTGAAAGCATACTTCTTGAAACAAAAATAGATTTTTGATTTTTTTTTATTTCCATTGGACCATGAATCTGAGTTCATTCACTGTGACCTCAGAGTAAATTTTTGCAATAAAATACTGAGAAATCAATTTGTCTATGTACAGAAGAAAGAATATCCATTTGAGGAAATAGTCTCCTGTGCTTATGTGTATGAGATAAAAGCTATTTGTGAGTCCTGGGTGAAAAATTAAAGGAGATAGCAGCTTTAGGCAGCTCAACATGTAAGAAAAATGTTTCAAATTTAAGCTCAGTTCTTTCTGTTTCAGGCAATTCTTTATTAAAATTTAACTATGATTTCTCCTCCAAAATGATGTGTTTATAACGGGGTGGAGAATATACCATTTGGGCATGTTCAATCAATGGAGTGAAATCAATATCGTTAGCCTAAAAGCTCTGTCTAAAAGCCTGTACGTCATAGGAGTTGGGAAGGAACAAGGCTCCTAAAAAAAATCACTTACCAAAAGTATTTGAACAGATTTCTCCAGAGATTGATGAAGGAATGATCTCAAATACATGTTCTTTTTAGAGGGGGTATTCCTCCCCTATTTAGAGGTATTCCTCCCCTTCTTTTTCCCCATTTGGGGGAAAAGATGACTGTGAAAAAGGGATAAATCTTTTTTAAAGGAGCATTTTAAAGAAATGCATTTTATTTTTCTTGACCTTGATTGTGTTTTTCTCTCAGGTAAACATTTCTGCTGCTTTCAGTTATCATAAGCTTCAAAATAGTTTAATGATAATAATGATTTCAATAAATCTGATACTTTTTTTTTCCTAAAACAGTTCTTAAAGCTCTCTACAGTTACAATTTGAATTTATCATAGAATCATAGAATACCAGGTTGGAAGGGACCTCAAACATCATCTGGTCCAACCTTTCTTGGCAAAGGTTTGGAACTTCACTTTAACAGAATCAATATTTATCAGGTTTCTGAAATTCTTCCAAGCTTGTTTACTCAGGAAAATATTTTTCTACTGCTGCATCTAAATGCAAATAGACAAAGAAATTCCACAAGTTTGGGTTTTTTTTTAAAAAAAAGGGACAGAATGAGAATGCTAAGAAATGTACTACTTTTCTGATACAGAATTCCTGAATAATAAGCACTCTCTACCAAATATCTCAAAGTACAATATTTCTGCTGAAATTAGATTATGCTCAGTCTTTTGTCAAGTATCAGCCCATCAATAATGCTTAGCAGACTTACAGAAGTAAACAGTTTTCAGAAAAAGTGAGTGAACTGGATTAATGTAATTTAGCTTTCTGAACTAAATATGTGAAGGTTTTTTACAATAAAGAGTATTTCACTGAATTAAATATATTAGACCTTTTCCTTTGGGTAGGATATGCTTTTAGAGTGACACATGATCAGAGAATTTGTAATCAATTATTTATTATACTTTATCATACAGTGAACTTATTTTTCATAAACACCAGTACATTTATGTTCAGATAGTCCTAATTTTAAGATCTTAACAAAAATAAACATTAAAAGGACTCAAACATGTAATATAGCAGCTAGATAGACTTTACTAATGTACTAAACTGCTAATAACAAAGGAGACAATTTCAGATCTTTTTAATGACAGAATATAGAGATAATTATCTTGTGGAGAAATGCTTCAGTCTTGCTTCATATTCAAGAATGTCAAATGAAATATCACCTGTAATTCTAAAATTCTTTCATAAATAAGGAAAACTGAACCCGCTTGTGCAATCTTCAAGAGAAAATGACAGTTTAGCTACAGTCTATCTTGTTGTGTCATGCAGTATATGAACTGGGCAAATATTCACTCTTATTTTCTGCCCTCTGTTAAACTGTACAGACTGATATCTCCTTTAGTATTACATCATCAGTCACAAACAAGAACACACTTTCAAAGTTCAAATCATTCATGTTTCTGAACATTCTCAATAGTGCTCTAAAGTAGTCTCAAAAATAATAATGTAGGCAATGAATTCACTTTGTACTGAATGATAATGATACAAAACCACTATTGAGTGACCTACATAACAAGTAAGAATAACGTTATGGCACATTTTTGCTGTTTCTTTACCAGCCATATTTATCTGTTATATTCATATTGACTGCCAGTAACAAATTTCAAGAGTTTTACTTGAAAAACTATTCTAAAAATATGTTTATGAACAGTGTTCATGACATCATACATCACTGTGGTCAGTAAGAAAACTTCTGCAAAAACTACAGCAAGCCTTATATCAATTATTCTAATTTTTCACTGACACTTGCAAAAGCATTTCTCTCTTAATTCTGGAGAGTGCAAGGTCTGTTCTAATTCAGAATTGACTTGACATATTGATGAGTGCCACCAGTCCAGTCATTCTCATCATCACAAGCCACATATCTGTGTTAAAATAACTAGGTAATGATTATATTTATCCTTAGGTCTTGGTCACTTTCTGTGTTCTTCATTGACAGTTCATATAATAATGAGTATCTAGCTCTAAATCTAGACAAATAGATGACATAGAATCTTTGAATCCCAAGAGGCTGAGTGCCTATGGGAATTCCAGCTGTGTTTCTTTTAAGCAAGCTGGAGTTATTCTCAAAACAGATTTTAAACTTTCATTATTCACTGAGCTTTTTCAATAGTACAGAACTTATTTACTCATAGACACTGATGGACCTTTCCAGATTTTTTTTCCTTTCATGACATATTCTTGAACAGATAGCAAGAAGAAAAACTGAACCTTGAGGTACTACTTTGTTTAAACAAATTCTCAAACGTTAAGCTGTGTGCATGATTTTATTTCACATTACAATTCAGTGCAGTTTTAGGAGAACACTATGTGTGGACTTATTTATTACTTCAGAGTTTTTGGAGTTATATATTTTAAAGGCGGGTTTTCTCTGGCTGAATTTAAAACCAAAAACTTTGTTTAGTCAGTATCTACATTGCACAGAGTTTGTAAAAGTTAGGTGAAAAAGTTTTCTAATGATACTGACACCTTCAGAGTGGAAAAGATGCACACCAATAGCAAAAATTATAAAATGGTAGGTGAAACTTCATGAGAAGGGATGTAATGTTCAACAGGGGAAAAAAAAAAATAAGTTTGCATTTATAAGAAATAAGACTTTGAGATATAATAGACAGAACCATGAAAATGTCATTTCAGTCCTCAGTAGCCACTAAAAAAAAATAAAATGGCAGTTTAGGAATTATTGGAAAACTAGAAAAAACACAAAAAATATTATACCTCTGTATAAATCCATGATGCCTTATATCTTGAATATTGTTTTGTTTCCCTGAGGACATAGCAGAGCTGGGAAAGTGCAGAGAAAAAAAGAGGTATGTCTAAAGTTATGGAATGACTTCTGTGTAAGAAGCCACTGAATTTATTAAGACCAGGACCAGAACACTTCAGGCTGGAAAAGAGCAACTTGAGGGGAATACAGCAGAGGTTCACAAGATCATGAAAGACATTGAGAAGGTGAGTAGGGACCCACTCACTGCCTCTTCCAATTCACAAATTAATGGGCATCAAATAAACCAGCAAGAGGCAGATTCAAAGCAAAGCAAGGACATATTTCCTCATACAGTGTGATGGCTAGCTGTGAAACATCTGTGGGATATTTTGTATAGTAAATATATACAGGTTCAAGAATAACAGAGCACATTCAGGGAGAAAAAGTCCACTGAGGACTGTTAAATATGAAGACGATATCTCTGGCTCAAGAAGTCCCCGAGCCATAAATCACTGGAGGCTGTCGATGTACCATTATGCCCTGGCCACGTGTTTTTGGTTTTCCCTCTGGATCTATGCTGGAGGCACTTCTGGATAAAGCCTGGAGGCACTTGTCTCACCTGCCCTGGCTGTTTTATACAGACATACTGCAGACTGACTCAGGGCCATTTGTAGTGTCACAGCAGACATTTGCTTTATATTCAAGATTGACAAATGAAATATCACCTGTAATTTTAAAATTCTTTAGAAAGCCATCCCACTGGTTTTTGTGGAGGCTTCACAAGAGTCCTTCAACAAGGCCTATCATGGTTACTGACATGGCCCAAATCAGTCTACATTCAGTAGGGTACATATTTGGGTCTTTGCCACATGTCCCAAAGTTGCTATCCCAGTTGCTAAGTGATTTACCTAAAAAACTGTACCTTCAATGGATTTATATCTGCATACAATGGGCACAAAGCAAATATGAACACTAATCTAGGCTTAAGTTCAAAATGCAACATAAATTTAGCTATGATTCCAAATATTAACATAGTCCCACGTTTAGTTACGTGTAGACATACACATATGTGTGACAATAATAAGGTTGTTTAGTTTGCTTTGTTCGGGAGATTGAAATGTCAGCAAGCATGATAAGAAAACAAAGATCAGGTAAGTGTGAGTGAGGTAAGAAAGAGGGCTCTAACCATCATATATGACTTGAAAGAAAACATATGCAAAGAACAAAAAAGAAAATGGATTTGTTTTCTACCTTTCCCATTTGAACAAGGTAGAACATAGAAGGGAGAAATGCAAGGTGAGATGAGAGAATCAGCGTGAGGTATAGAGTCAAAGGGATATTGTGCAAAGAAACAAAAGTAGTAGCCAATGGAGCCAGCAAGAGGGTCTTTGGCTGAGTGAAGAAGGGCTGGATATGGTGAGGAAGGCAAAGGATATGGTTTGCAGTCCTGTATTTGGAACAAACAAGAACAGCTAAGCAAACGATACCCACTTTTTTTGGTAATAGGAATGAAGTTTTGGCAGTTTGAACCCCAAATAAAAGAAAATCCCCAACTGCCAGAAACTTACTGACATACACTGCAGAAAATGCATATAGAATTAAAATTAAAATTAAAATTTTGTTAAAGTGTTAGTTTTTAGAAATACCACAAAGAATTGTTTGACATTGAAACTAAGGATTTTTTTATAAAGGAAAGTTGCCTTTGTACAAGACACATGACTTTGTGTTAGTTTGATTTTCATAAAGCATCTCTTATGCTGTTGTGAAAATGCACAATCTTAAAAAAAATTGGTAAACCAAACTTCTACCCAAAGATGGCTGTATGGAGCCTCAAAACCATTTCTTAACCTCACTCTTGTCTGGAATAAACCCACTTTGCAAATCCCAGAAGCAGGGAAAATAGGATTGTTCATTTTCCATACTGTGTAGTCTAGAACTTAACTGGGGTTGTTTCCCCAAAGTGTAGAAAATTTGGAGGAAGAATTATGCTATCAGATAAATGAATGTAAAGGAACTTTAAGGCACGGAGGAAAGAGTCATTGACAGCAGACAGAAGCCCTGGGAACAGAGTGGGGAAAGGGAGCAGCGCAGGGTTCAGCTGGTCCTTAAATGGGGACTGGCACCCCAAAAAGGGTCACAGATTTGCCTTCAGTGAGAATCTGCAGTAGATACATTGGTGAAATTGTTCTAAAGCAAAAAAGAACTACACTCAGATTAAATCAGAGAGGGACAGAGACAAAAAGAAGGGCTAAAAGTATGAGGTGCTGTTGAAAAGCTGGAGCTGGGGGAGAAGCCGATTTACATTATTGCAACAATTTGTGGCATTAGGAAAAAAATCTGTCTGATGATTAGGGATTGTGTCTTCTTATTCTGACCAGAAAGTCTGTGTCCCATCCAAAAAATCTTTGTAATTACATCTTATCTAAACTGATACCTTTCTGCCCTTGCTTTTATGTATATATTCTGCTATTATGGCAAAATTCACAATAGGCTCTAGTGAGAGCTCAGAGGAGGTCAGAACTGGGTAGGTTCTGTGATTAGCAGCACTTGGTATCCTACAGAGGAATGCATGCCATTAGTTAGCATTGGGCTCAGAACTGGAGTGGGAGAACAGGGAAAAAGAGAAGAAAAGAAGTCCAAGTGGACTGATGTGGCTTAGTGAAAAGAGTGGATTGTTCCTACCGTACCTGTATGGGAGGAAGTGGATCCTTAGAAATTATTCCAGCATCAAGGAATGAGCTGCATTATGCTTCACCTCTCACATGACACAGAGCCTGTCCTAGATCAAGTGGTGCCACTGGGGAAGGCTCCTCAAGGTACAATAATGGACAGTCTATTACAAAAGCTGTATTAAAGGAACAGAAGAATGATCTCCTAAAGGCACAAGAAGAATACTTTAGATTACTTCTCACTCATCCTTCTTACACAGGGGCTAAGAGACTGTGTTGATATGAAAATACCAAGTGGGAGGCCAAAAAATGGGTGAAGTGCCTAGCAGTATTTGCTGACTGCCTCAGACATTAAGGTTTTGAGGTACCTAATGATTTTATCTATGAAATGATGTGGTGAAAGACAATCAGGGATAGCAGAATACTCTAATTATTGTCAATGAATATCACATAATTCATTTCAGAAAAAAAAAATTTAATTCAGAGTATTAACTATGAAGCTAATGCTTCATGAATGCATTATTTTTTAGGAAGAATGTATGTCTTTAACTGTCTGGACTATCATTATTCTCATTTTCTACCTTGCAAAATACCATTAAGAACAGTCACTATGTAGTAGTACAGTCATGATACTTACGACCAAGCTGCCTAATAAATAGGGCTCTCAGCTTCATTAAATTGTATGAGATTACCTTGGTGAAGGACGGAGGAGGAGGAGTTCTTTGTATTTTACAAAGAAGAGAAAGAAAAATATTTAATGACACAAGCACAAGTTTGAAGGGACTACTGCTAGCTGCTGCAAATTGTTTGTATAAATGTCAGCCACAGGAACAAGTGAGCACAGATTGAATGAAAAGCAGGTCTAGAATCTACAGAGTATTAAACTAAGAATAAACAAAGATACCAATAATCTTTAAAATTTTTTTAAAGTATTTAAGTATGAGCTTTGCTTCCAGGATAAAATATAGGGGTAAGAATGAAATCTTAGATGTTAAGGTGTCATTCTCATCCTGCAATATTCTATATTTCTGTACTTTCTAATCTCCTGGTAAATAAGATCCACTGCCACTCCAAAGATATCTTTATGGAGTGGAAAAAGAAAGAAACAAAGCAGAAGATTACTAGATTATCAGTGCTGTGGCATAGAATATTTTCAGAGAGAAGGAGTAAGGCTGCACTAGCACACCACTTATTTTGATATACTTAACTTCACACCTTGTAGCAACATGGATGATGAATCACTCATCCATCACCTTAGGAAGCAAGTCTTTGTGCTGAACCAAATTATAACAGACAGGGGCTTTAGCAACTCTGCTTAGTAGATTTAAAAGGCAGAGAGAATGTGATGAAGAATGGCAATTCGTCTACAGACCGAAACCTGCAGCACTGTGCCATAGATCCCTCTTAGAATAAGACCTGAATTCTTAAGCTTGAGTTCTGGTTATGTTTCAGAACAAAGCTTTAAATGTATGTGGAAGAGGTAGGTACCCAGTTCTCATCTGAGCACAGGGGGAAAACATGCAGACATGCAGAGGCAAGGGTGTTTTTATTCCACTGCTTCTCTCTTCCAGTTCAATACCTTAACCACAAGGATATTCTTCTGCCATTCGTGGTTTCTGTGTTTCTAAAACAGAAGCCTAATAATGTGCACACAGTTTGAGATTGTGAGGTATAATGACATACAATAGTTAATCAAAAGCTAGGTTATTTTAATGCTGTCTTTCATTGTTGAGAGCAAATGCCTTGTAAATGTAAAAAGTGAACGAAAATTAGAAGAAAAACAAATAATTGTGAGACAAGAAAAATAGCCCCCAGTGTTCAAGAATGGCCAGAGGCTGTTTCACCATTTTTTTCATGAACAAAAACAATCATTGCAGGGCTAAGAATGAACATGAAAAGCTTTAGTCTGGTTATAAAACTTTTGATCACAGGTAAATATTTAAAGCAGAATCCCAATGTGATACCAATTATGGGAGAACTAATCTTACCATGTTATATGCAGAAAATGTAATTCATTGCAGTGTAGCAACTGTGTTATATTGAAAATTTATTTTATACTGAAATAGATGTAAACTTCTTGAGCAGGTGGATTTATACTTTTGATAATAAATGCTTTCACATCCATTACCCATGAAATCTCCAGGGAGTCTAAACCCAGCTGAGGTCATCCCATGGCATTTAAAATATAACCTGTATCAAACAGTAAATAGCAAGTAGTCTTCATCAAAGCATCTTACTGGCGTCGAAGAACAGGGCTTGTCATAAACTGTCTTGCATGCATGTTAAGGATGCAGATATAGGCAAGATAATTCATTTTTCACCTTAAAAGTGTTCTCCTATAAGCAGCACCAAGGGTTCTTTGATGCACATGTAAGCCAAGGAGGTCCTTCAAGGATTGGAAGACCTATATTTTTGGTGCAGTTTTTCTAAATTTTCAGATATACCTCATTTATCAAGCTGATTGTGACAAAGCTGTTCCTAAGAGACTTGCAAGCACAGTGGAAGACTGCACATTCCATGATGAATCAGACGTTTTTCTCTACTTGAGACATACCAACTAGGTCTGTCTCAAGTAATCCCCAAAGGGAAGAAGGCTGGGCAGAAGCACAAAGGACACATTATTTGCTCTCCTTGCTTCTGCTGTCCAGGGAGCTCCACACTTCTACAGCTTCCAAACTGCCACAAGTGTTACTGCCCTTGTTAGACTGTGGATGTTGCTTCTTCTGCAGTATTGGTCCCCTAGGAACTCTAAGGTCCACATACTCTTTCCTTTTAATTGTCTCTACAGGTCTCTTGGCCCCTCTTGGGAACAGCGATCCATGTGTGGTCTTTTTGTTTTCTCCTTCTTTTCTTTCCTCACAAAGGAATTACACAGGAGTATTGCCTCTGCCTCCTGTAGTTAGCTTACTATATTCAAAACTTTTTCCCATTTCTGAAAGATCAGAAACATCTACAAGTTGTGTTTGGTCGTGGGGGGTTCCCCTTACATACCAGTCAGCTCTTGGTCCACTTCTTCTGTAAGCACCAGAATTCACAGGCTAAAAAATTTAAAGTCCTTTGCAGCAATAGAAATCATTTTTTCCAGAGCTTCTTTTTAGCCTCTCTTTTTACTCTAGGGCATAATTTTCCCCAACTTGTTTCCCTAGACCCTACTAGAGAAGTAAGGGCAGTAGACTAAGCTCTGTCCTGCTCCAGGGACCTCTTCAGCAGCATTCTCAGATATTTCTCATTCTTGCACTATTTTACATTAAAATATTAAAGGCCTGTCACTAAGTTCCCTTGCATGCTTTTACATTACCTTATGTGATTTTACCATGGAGTTGTTTTCTCTGCCTCTTAGTGTTTGGTTTATTCATTATATGGCATGATTATTAGTCCTTTTCCACAGTGTTAAATCTTGCTGAACTTGTGACTTATGAATTAGTTACTTACCTTAAATGATTAAAACTGCATGGGATAAAGCAAAGATCGCCTGCTGTTTATTAGTGTATCTATGAAGCTACAGTCTTAAATGACCCTGGCCGATTTCTTTTATAGTCTTTGTATGATAAGGATACGTCTGTTGAACTGTGAATATTCTCTTGTGGCTGTTGGATAACATACTTGGCGTCATGTTGAGGAAAGATGTCTTACTCCCCCGTCAGAATCATGAAGCATAAGCTTCAGCAAAATTGTAAAGGTCTAACCAATAAAGACCTAGTTTTAACAGACAAAATAAGACTAATATAGTATACATGCTAAACATGGGAAAACTATGAGTAAGATTAAGAAAAAAAAGAATAAAAACTCAAACCTGAAAGCTATTCTGAATAAAACAAGTGTCAGTTTCTTTGAAGAGAAGAATGTGCCTTTTGTGCTATATATTATCAACATACACACTAATGTGAAAATAAATATATTGGTAGATCACCAACAGTGTTTCTCATCTGTATTGCAGAAAATTTTGTAATAAACACAGTGGATTTGTCTACTGAGTTTAGTTGTGTTTCGGTCAACGTAAATTCCTACACTTTTCTCATCACTTTAATATTTGAGCATCTTACACGTTCAAGTGCTTTGTGAACAGAAGATATTGATTCCTTAGAACGTACCAGAAGGGAGAAAAGGCTTTTTCTATTGTTTTTAATTTAAAGATGAGGGAGCAGATGAAGGGATTAAGAGTGAAAGTACTTCACATCCAGGCCTGTATTTAAACTTCTGTGATTTGCTCCTCTTCAATGTCGCATGTTCCTTTCAGAGCCATGCTGGATGATAAAATAAAGCAATAGGTGACCATGGTGCATCAGCTGTATGTTTATGTGATATTCCATGATAGATGCCATTTCCATACATTGTAAAGTACAAATATCACTGTCTGAGAGGATTTTTTTAAAAGTGCTTTCTGTTGCTAAATGCAGTTTTTCATCAATATATACCAAAAATTTCTATGGCTTATAGGGTTGTTTGCTTTCTTTGCCATATTTCCTTTGCTCTTTAATATACACTGTTTCCTTTTAATGCAAAATGTCCAAAAATGGAAAAACCAATCTTGCAAACTGCTGAGGTTCTTCAAGGGAAGTTCAAGATACTTAATATCTTTCCAGTTACGTTACAAAATTTGCCTTCACTGAATAACTGACTAGCCACAGAAATTTTAACAGGATAAATGTTCACGTTGCCAGCAGTTAGTTAGAACTTCCCATTCACAGTATTCATTTCCACTTGCTCAATAATGATCATTACAGCAACCAAAAAAAAATTCACGGCTTTATGTTTCCAATTTCTATACTACACCCCTAACAAAACTTGAGGCTTAAATCATTCCTGTTTTGCTGCAGAGAGCTAGTTAATGTTGCACCAGCTTTCACAATATTCTGTGTACAATTGAGTATATAAATTCAGTTTAAGTTTCTTATGTTTATGAGTTCAGGGGTAACACTGTTGAGTTGACTCTGATGAAAATGTGACTTCAGATGATTTATGAGTTTCACAAAGGCTTATATTAATTCAAAACTTCACTAAATTCACACATGGATGAACCTAGCTATTTTAGATTTGCAGAGCTCAAAGAATTGCTTCACTTCAAATTCACACGCTTTTTATGTAGCATAAGAACATATGAGATATTTTTTCATTCAAGGATGTGTATTTTTCCTTTCTAGTTTTTCCAGTGAGTTTGAAAATATTAAAAGAAAGACTGTACATGTATAGGAGGGAAACAGTCTTCAAAATTACAGCTGTAGATGAGTATATGGTATATATTTTTTCCACAGTGATTTTATTTTCATTGGTATTCATTCCTCATATCAGTGTAGCCAAGCCTATGTTTACATTACATATCTGATAAGCTGCCAAGCAGGTCTTCCTTGGCAAGCTGTAACTAGGAGAAACTTTTTAAATCACATTCTGCCTGGGACTCGCTGAGCACACTGCAAATTCCTAAACCTGGGACGCATTTCCTCAGCTCAGGGCTTAAAATCTGTATCAAGGGCTGCGGCTCAGAGATGAAACAGCTTCCTGGGCAAGCCTGTGTGCCCTCCCGTTCTTAACCAGAGGAACGGAAGGAAGTTACACAGAAACCTGAGCTGGAAGGTGAAGTGTTAAGGATCTTAAACAGTTTCCAGGCTGTGTGATCTTGCCTCCATCCCCAGGTTGGAGGGAACCAACCCCTTTTTCTTTGTGTAGGCAAGCCCTAAGGAAGGAGGACTCAGGCAGGCACCCACCGCTTTCAGCTGATAGCCAGCTGGCTCTCAGCTCCTAGTCACTGCTTGCCAACTCAGGTACAAAGCTGCATGGGTACAAATTGGGGGGTACCAGCAGTTGCTTAGGTGTTTGGCCTTGTCCCCAGCCTGTGATCAGAGCCTGGAGCATGGTGCAGGGGCAGCCAACTCAACACATTCACTCTCATCTCTTTTTAATTTAATTTAATACTCTACCTTGTTGACACCCTTATTTTGCAGCCTGCCCTATCCCTGCTATTTCATTTTCCACAGTTAGTCCTCAGAAGAATGTAAGCCTAAATATTTTGTGTTAGTAGGACTCTGGTCCAGGTTATTCTTTTGTAAGTTTAATGATTGATTGGATTAAAAAATTTAAGTGTATTAAAATAAGTGAACAGGTCATCTCATGCTTAGTGTTTGAAAATGAGGAATAATAAAAGAGAAGTTCATTTTTTTGTTGTTGTTTTAAATTTCTAAATTAAAAGGTACCTGATTAATTTTTCTGAGGTTAAATCACTTCTTTTTTAAACAAAACTATTCCCATCAGTTTCTAACATCTTAATTTTTCACAGTAATATCTTAATTTCCTGGAATGTACAACAAAGAAAGATAAAAACTCATTTGTCCTTTTCATTACTTTCATTGCTAGGACTCTCCGTGTAAAATAATTCTCCAGTAAGTGGAGGCAGGTGCTGACATTAAAATTGCCAGCTACCACAAGCAGATATATAAAACAGAGCTTTTAGAGTCAGCTCTGACTAAAGTCAATGGCTAACTCATATCTCAGGGTGAACAAATAGCATTATATATTGAGCATATGTGACAAAAGAGCAGAGTTTGGCTCTTGAGTCTAAAATACTTCAGTCAGAAAAGTGGGAGAAAATCAGGAAAAGTCTTCAGGAGGAAGTCTGTACGTCATCTGATCTTTGCCCAAAGGTCCCATCAGTCTTGGGCAAGATCAGCCAGCTGAAGAAACTCTCTCTAATTGGCTGTGCAAACTGACAGGGTGATTGCCTAAAGACTTATGGGGCTTATTATGGTATGCAGGTAGAAGAGAATTTTGGGACTACATCAAATTTATTTTGAGATGTTTTAAGGTTATTGTAGAAATGTGCAATGAGATGTTTAGGGAAAGGAAAGGACCAAAGGCGGTGAACGGGAGGGATCAAGGTGAATCAGAGAGGAACAAGCATAGGAAAAGAGAGGGGAAAAGGGACAAAAGGGACCAGTCAAGTGTATATGGGTCAGCACACTTGCCTGACTGAGCTCTCTGCTTGATCTTCTTATTAAACCCTATTTCTCACCGCGGAGAGTGGGTGAGCTGTCTGCAGGGGGGGCGGGGAGGAGGAGGGGAGGCTGGAGTGGCAGTGGGTTGGAGGAGCCACCAGGGCTAGGTGCCAGTGTTTTTGGGGGAGACCGCAGCCGGATGGGAGGGACAGGAGGGGGCCACTGTGTCCATCGCATCTGTGAGCACTGTATGTGTTTGTGTGGGTGCTGGTACAGGCACAGTTTTCTGCCTCGGTGGAGCTCTTGGCCACTTGCTGCTATCGGTAACACGTGCTCAGCCTCGGTACCAGCTGGACCTGGGAACATGCAACCCCTGCAGCCTGCACAGAAAACACCCCGCTGGATCCAGCTACCTCTAGCAGTTGGCAGGCAGGTTTTTGAAAGAAAGTAAGAACTAATAAGAACTGCAGCTGAACTAAGTTTCTATGCCAACATTAAACATACGTAGGACTGTATATTGTCATACCTACCAGTGATAACTGATTTATTATCCCTGTAAATGTTTTTGCTTCCTCATTATGCCAAAATTGTAAATAATACAAGTGAGCTAACCTGTGCTAGGTCTGATTTTACAAATTTAAGTGCTCAACACAACCTCTAAAAGCTATAATACCAATAACAACATTAATGCCATGAATCAGGACATTTTTATCACCTTTCCCAAGGCCATTTTTTAATGTAGTCTACATATTCCTCATCCTTCCAAACGCATGTTTACAGCTGCATTAGGCTGTTTGCTTTGGGTTTGCACAATTTGTCCACGTGCCCAGCCCGGCATAGCCACACCATTCAGATCATTCCTAATTGAAGAATATGAAAGTTGTTGACTGCTTTCTATTTGTGCAGTCTTTTATGTCTAAAACATGAAAAAGACAAGCCCTAATAAGGTCTGTAAAAAAGATAAGCCCTAATAAGGTTTGTAAGAATGATTGCCAAGAAGCAGTTCACATATATAATGAATGGTGGTATCCAGATGTGCCAGCTGTACTGTGCCCCTCTCCATACACTCCTACCAATAAATGGTAACCTAAGAGTTACCATTTATATACCTTTTTTGATGTAAATGAGATATCTAAAGCATGTTCTTTATGAGTCAGACACTATTACTTTGGTTCATGTTAAGTAGCATGTAGTTTAAATATCTCCATTGACATCAGTAACACTTTCAGTGAACAAAGTACCAAACAAACTGAAAAATCTGGCTCTTTGGGAATATTTCAGTCAAATTACTTCAATTCTCTCCATGAAGAGTGTAGGGGTTTCTTTTCCCCCCACTGGAGCCCTGGTTTTGCAGGAATATATAGAGGAAACTGAAGGATTAGGTTCTATATTTATTTCCTACTAGTGCTGAAAGCCATTCTGAAGTTCAGTCACTGATCGTTGCCTATGGCCAGAGGAATAATGCCTCTGCTTTAGAGGCACACACACACAAAGTGCTAAGGTTAATGTGCCAGGTCTAAATGAATAGGCTATACCTATGTGACTCCTTGCCATCACCAAAGGATTAAATCAATCAATACAAGCAATGTTCTTGAACTACTGTGAAACATAAGTGCATATATGGAGAGTATTTGAGATTATGAAAGTCATCTTGCTGCAGGAGAGCAATTGCCTAATGTCGTCCTGGGGATGGGAACGTATCTTACACATGCTATTATTTTTACAAAGGAGACATGCAAAGCCATATCATTAATAAAACACTTGTCTTCTGCTTTTTCTTTTCTTTCTAATGATGGTACACTTGTTCAAAAGATTTTACTGCTCTCACAGGTTCTTCTCAAACATGCCGCTATCTTTGTATGAAGTTGCCATGATGTTTATGATTCCCTCCAACAAAGTACGTTTTTGTGTCCTCTGTGGCATCTGAAAGACTAAAAGGCAGACGAGTAGTACAACTACTTCAAAGACCTAAAGGGGGAAAGAATAATATGAGTTCCACTCTCTCTCTGATGTGGATATGAAAGGAACAATTTTTCCTGCTCTCATGCCTAGAAGGTGAGGAGCAGGATTATAATCATAGGTAGCTAGTAGTAACCACACATCTATAAAGCTATATCAACTAATACTCAGACTCACTAAAATCTAAATAATTTTAGCCTGTGGATGGATCCTAAACCATTTTGCAATAGAAAAAAAGACCTCACAGTTTCAGGACTTCAGTTATTCTCATAACACCTCTCGTACAGAAAAGCACTGAAGTCCTTAAATGGACCGCATAATAGTGACTGTAAGGACGGGAAAAGAAAAATAGCTAGCGCTGCCTCCATTGGAGGCTGAGATACAGGTCTTGGCAAGGCAAAAAAATGATAAGGGAAAAGCCATCACTGCAGCTTCCTTCCTGTAACTATAATTGTTAATGTTCGTATTCGTGATAGAACATGAACTCTCTGTGCTTGAATATTTAACAAGAGAACTGCCTCTGGGAGAAGCCATACATGGAAACTTTGGACTCGCCTGATGTTGTGGGATTTCTTTCTTAGAACCACAGCTGTGGCTCCAAACAAAGGACCATTGAATGCCAAGCAAACCGTATGTCTTTGTGAACTCTAATTGCAGTTGTCTGGGGATAAGTGTACTCTCCAGCAGAGAAGAGCAAAGAAGTTCTGCCATACATTTCAAGAGCAATATCATTCATTGTTCAGCCAACTTTGTACTCTAGCCTTTGCCGTGAACAAATGGCTAACACTACATCATAAATCTTTCAGGACTTTAACCTACGAGGCTTTCTTCTACTTCACAGCCATCTCTATTATTAATTAACTGAGTATTTTATATGTAGCAGGAAAAGTGGAGTGTTTCTCATTCCCCCTTTGAAAAGGTTAATACATCACCCTAAAGCAAAGGCAAGCACCTAAATCCATGATAAAGCACCTAAATAATTTTAGTCTGATTTTTAAAGTTAACAAGCTCTTTAAGTCCCTCTGCCAGCAGTAGAAGCTGTGGACAGATAGCATCTTAGCATGCACTCGGGCTGTGTAACTACAGGTACTGACGTTGAAATTTTTTGGCCAAAGTCCAATACCTTTGTTTCTTCTGATGTGACTGAGGTATAGTCTGATACATGAACTATCTAATCAATGTTTGGCTCTGATACAGGAAAACTTAAAGGCATGATAATAGCCAGCAATGGGTCTCAGCTTAATAGACCTCATATGGAGTCTCACCCTCAGCTGGGATCTAAGTGCCTATTTCAAACCTATCTCAGTTGAAGGTTGGAGCTAAAAGGCTGGCAAGCGGCCACGAGTGCTGGGAAGCAGGATCTTGGCTCAGTGTAGAGATCCACCTTGCACTGGACAGAGCTCCATATCCAAGAGCAGAGGGTCAGAAATGAACTATGAGCTTTGTCACAAATAAATCAGGATGAGCTATCAGATGAAAACTTAGCTTTTCTCTCCGTTGGTGGTGAAATAGAGGAAATAAGGACCTTAGTGTGTTTGTGAATTTGTTACCTGTGTGTTCTCCATCCGTGCTGCTGCCTGGTCATAGCTGGGGTCCCAAGCATCCTCCTGGTGCTTAGGAACAGCTAAGCTTGGCATCAGTGCTTGCATCACACAGGAGCATGGTCAGCCTGGCCTGAGCCCTCCAGGCTGCAAGGCTTGGTGCAAGAGCTTACACTCTCCCCCCGCAGGAGGGCTTGAGCACTTGCTGAGCCCCCCCGCATGTGTCTGTTTTTGCTGTGTGTGCACAGTGAACGGTGAGCACTAAGAGCACTCCTGGGACCTGTTTGCTCTGCAAAGTAGCTGAGGCATGCAGGGCTGACACTGTTACAGAAATCCTGGTAAATTAATCCTTTAGTCTATTGAGGTACTTGGAGTACACTGACTGAGGGAAAATATTTCAATTCAGACAGTTCCAACAAACGTGCACAGTTCTGGAGATCTCCAAAGGCACAGCAGCCATATGCACTTCCAGGCTAGAGGGGCGTTTGGGAGGTTTAATTGAAACCTGGTGTTCTTCTGACCAGGAAAACATGTTACCTCAACATATTGGATAACAAGTAATTATAAAAAAATTAGTTTGGTCATTAGTAGATTGGCAACTGTCTTTAGTATAATGCAGGGCATGCCTTAAGATAAGGCTCAGCTCTCTTAGTGATATCAGCAGTGATAAACAGAAAGCCATTTCTGCTAAAGCCCCCACTGCTGTTGCTTTTATATTGCTAAATAATCTAATCTTCAGGGAAGAGCAAAAAGTTCACAGGTTTGGAGAAAAGCTTGCAAATGTAGTTTGTTTTGCTTTAAGACAGGTAAAAAGGACTCCTGTGTTTATGTATAGTCTCACAATGTTTTAATCAATTTAAGAATATCAGGGGGGAAGGCTGTTTTTCTTTCATTTTGAAATGGCTAGAATTGGCACTGGTAATATTGCTGTAACAATGTAAAGTGAAAGGAATAATATTACATGGTAGGTACCACAGAACACACGAATCAGCAAGTTGCCATCTAAAATTTCTAACACTCCAAATATCTTTATCTGTATGATTAATAAACAAGATAATAACAGCAAATAGCACTCTTAATTAGTCAATATTATCAACAGTTCTTAACACTTTAATTTCTCTCCTTCTAGCTGTTGTTTCTGTTATTTCCACTGAGTTAATTTTAAATTCCTGTCAAAGACTTCCGACTATGAGTCTGTGAAGTGGCTCAGGTAATGAACTCCTGATCAAAGCATGATCACTTCATTACTGCATGGCACGTTGTAAACATGTATGATTACTTGCCATGCACTTAAGTACTAAGCTTTTTTTGTGATAAGGAAATTTTTATGAATTATATATGGATGTACAATGGAGGCTGATGAAGCTTCTAATTTTGCATCAGGCTCCAAAGTGGCCAGTACAGAACAAATAACTAAAATCATGTTACTACTGTTAATTTTTTAGAATTTACAACACCACAATCTCAGCTGAAGTCCAAATTGTAGAGATTATTACTCTGGTGTCATTCGCTCAGAGACTACCAGATGTCATGTCTTTTAATTTGTCTTATCTTTATGCCATTGCTTGAGAAGATGAGTAATTTAATCAAACCCCTCGATTCACCTTAGGTATAAATAAACATAAAGATGTTCTTTATATTTATTTTGAAAGAGGAATGCCATGATCTCATCCTAGATTCTAGTCACTGGAAATTCCAGTATACTGTGGATTATTATTTTTTTCAAGAGACTTAGAGAATAATTTTTTTTTCTGATCTTGAGCAAAGCAAGCAATAAGATAGTATTTAGGTGAAATAGTCTCTCTCAACTAGGTTAAAACATACTCACGTCATTAGTGATAGTAAAGTTTTCACCTAGGGCAAATGGAAAAAAAGCAGAGAGCTGTCTCACTTTCAGAAGGCTGGGAGTTAGGCCTCTGACCTCAGATCTATGTGGTCCAGGATTAAGTTCTTTCTGGTCTATCCAGGGTCATCTGCAATAGAAATTACTGGACTGCGATATGTGTCATTTCATCCCTGACCAACGAAGAAGCACACCTCATCTGGTAGCACAGATGTGCTGGGAAGTGGTGCCAGAGCACCAGTATGAGATCTGCCATGTGGCCTTCAGTGATGTCTGGTGCTGACTCAACCAGTGAGGATAACATTGTTCAGGCTGTGTAATGGTACATCCTGGAGGGAGCTGAAGCTGAGCTAAGCAAGGAAAAAGAAAGCATCAGTACTGAGCTTCCTGGAGTTGGTACTCTAGGGAGGCTGATTTTGCTATGGCAGACAAGGAATTTTTCTTTGAAGTTACCTCCAAGAACGTTGTAAGAGAAGTGTTTGGACACAGCCCTTAAGTTTCACTCATAAATTTGGATCCCCTCTGGACCATTACACATTACAAGAGCTAATTACAGCCTCTGAGGTGTCTGCAGCAGAACTTGTCAGTGCAGCAGTCTAGCAGAACCTTTCTGTCCCCTGCCATATTTGCTGTTTCTGTTCCCTCCCAAACCTACTGCACAGGGTCACAACTCTACAAAAAATGCTCGGCTGCCCCATTTAATATCATCGCAGAGTACCCTTTACTGCTCTGGCAGTAATCAGGATCAGATCTAATAACAGTAAATACTGCAGGTTGTGCACAATAGGTATTCTAAAATACATTAACTGCCAATGTTTAATTCAAAATCGTTCAAATTCAGGTAATACTGAATGAGAGCATTTGTCATTTGATCCATTTTCTCCATTCTCAGCAGACACAGCTTTATTACTAGTCTGAGCAAACCAGAGAACCTTTGCATCATCATAATCATAAAACACATTCTTTTGTCATTAATTAGACACAACTGGGCAGGAAATAACACAGAGGCCATAAAACCCAGTGATGTATATTCAGCTCAAGGCAATAGATTTTTCCTTCGATTTCCAGAATCTTTTGATGGAACTGGAATAAGACGTATTCTCGCTTTGCGACAAATACATCTTTTTATACCTCTTTGCCCTACCTTTACTACAGCTTTCTCTAGTCCATGAAGTTTGCCACCCAGCTGTGACAGGGAAGGCAGGCAGCTGCAGGCAGTAACTTATTTTAAAGGCACTTCCAGTACGTGGCGAAAGTCACAGTGACAGTGTGAAGAGTACGTAAAACGTGTCCATGTTTCAGACCTTTCTTTTTCACAGGTTATCGCATGTGCCAGGGTGGTGTAGAAATTCATGCATGGGGAAATCTGCATAAGCTAATGAATTCAGCTTCATGCTTTGATCTAACAGGATAGCTTAGCCTGCATGTGGCTTCTTGGTTGCAACAGCTAGATAACATCGGGACGAGAATTGTAGGGTAACGGCAGGGGGCAAGAAGCAAAATCCTCAGTAAAGGCTGTTCTACGCTGTTTGGTGAGAATAGCTGCCATTTGCTACATTACAAAGTCCCTCTGAAAGTGCCTGTCAAGGAAATTTCACTTTTATGCCTGCACTTGAACAGCTCGCAGCAATGGCAGAACCACTGTATTTTTGCTATGGAAAGTGATAACAGGATTTCTTGAGGTGAACCTCCTGGCCAGGCTGCCAAATACAGGGGCAAAATTATTGATAGGCGTGTGTATGTGTGTGATGTCAGGAATTATAGCAGAAGACATAAAACATCAATTCAACATTGCCATAGCAACCATAGCATAGCAAAAGTGTATGATTTTCTGCAGAACCAGAACAAACACAAGTACCGAATCGCTTTCCCTGCCATATAACAGAAGCCTACGACTACAGTCAGGACAAGTGAAAAGCCCTGACTAGTTAATAGGGGAGAATTCACATCACATTCAACTCTTATCATGTGCATGCACACAAAAAATATTAATGATTACACCTGTGCTTATACACGCTCCACAGATGCAGAGCTACCATTATTTTCTAAAAAAACCCCCATTTTTGTTACTTTTTTTTAACCCAATCATCTCCCATGTAAGGAAGATGGTACAGTGGAAGATCTTTAAAGAATATGGTACAAACCTAGATCATAATCATTCTCTAAATGATGAACTTTAAAGAACTAGATGAGAGGATACAGGGCGGCTGCTATACTGAACTTCTTTTGCTAGCCCTTAGTGCTTAATGGGAAAAAGATTCTGTCAAGATAATGGCAAGGGTAGTGTGTCATTCAGTTCCTGGTGTGTCTGTGGATACGGTAGGGATACATTTTGACAGACTCCTTGGAGAAGTAACTTTTGTTCTATGTCCTCTTGTCCAATAACTCAGTCCCAGATTTTTATTTTTTTCCAGCAAGTTCAGAGAGAACAGAGTTGGGTACAATGGGTACATTAGGGGATATTTTGAATACTTTAAAATGGACAAATATGTAAAAACAAGAGTCTGTTGACAGAAAAAATGTGAATAGAAAAGAGGCTGAATATAGAAATCAGCATTTCACAGTCATACATTACGGATCATTTTACACGGATTGTTAGTGCCAGTGATTCTTTGATTATCGACCATTTATTGGTCGATTGGTCCCTAGTGTCACAGAACATTGGTCCTGGTCAGGCTGAACAAATGAAATCAGGGTGCATGCATGAAAGGGAATTTTGTTTTCTGACCATTTTTATCATATTAGTTTTAAAATGGAAAACAGAAATACATTAATAGCTTTCTATTTATTTCCAATATTTCAAAGTAATTTTTCAAAAAATATTTTCAAAATAATAATATTTCAAAGTCATTTTTTCAGGGCTGATTCTGCCTGGGGTGAAAACAGTAATCAATGTTAGGATTTGAAATAGCACTGCAAAATTGTATATCTCTAATAATTTCTATAATTCTGCTGGTACATATTTCTTCTAGCAGTTGGGGTAATGACAGAATAGAAGATAGATTGTGAGAATGTTTTCATGTTTATTTCTAAAATGATTAGTTTGTTATTGGTTTTGATGGTACATGAAGTATGGTCCCAGCTAATAGAAATGAAACAGAATAATGGTGCTGGTACATTCTCCGTTGGTAGTGTTTTTACTGCACTGGACCACATGTTTCTCTCCTGAAATCAGGGGCTGTGTCATCGTCCAAAGCATTTCCAGTTCCCCCATGAATATTTTTAATCAATACACCTCTTCCTCCTAAATTGGAATTACCACTCGATTGAGCATTGTGGGTGTGATTTCATCATAAAATGTAATAAAAATGAGGATTGCAGAGTGGCAATAAGAGATTTGGAAACATTGTGCTAATTAATGAATGACATTTCACAATTATAGTTGGTCAGTGTATATTTCCAGCTCTCGCTGAGGTGAGGAAATGAATTAATTTTGTAAAACTGAATATATTGTGGCTTATGTCAAGCATTTAAAGCTTAAAAAAAAAACAAGAAGGGAGGAAGAAAGGAGAGGAAATAACTTAAGAAAACCCTAAACTTCAGTTCAGGAAGTAGCAAATCTCCCTCTACTAATGATAATCCAAAAATGTTTAGCTAAGATAATAAAAATGTCTTGCTTGCTATCATAAGTTATTTTCATGACCTACATTAACTGTTATGAATGTTTCCCATCAGTACAGAGATATCTTTTATCAGTCCAGAATATATCAACAATGTTTGCCAGACAAAGCCATTAAAAGAAACAGTAATAATAGACAACAAATTGTATCAACAATTAAGCTTACTAAAAACAATGTACGGGAAAGTAGAAGAAATTTAAATGTGAACCAAGTGAACATATACACCAAGAAATAAAAATAAGGATTCAAGACAGTTATCAGATTCAGCATATTCAGTAGTTGGATTTATTCAACAATATTTTCTGAAAGCAACTTGAAAAACTTATTTTAAAAAAAGATATCCTTTAGCACTAGGAGGTTTTCTTGCAAAATCAAGTTACCCAAAGGTGTTTGGTGTTGACAAGAAAGATGAAAAAGTATGCATTTTGTTTCTAATTGGCTGCAAACTGTGGAAAGTTAAAAAAAAAAAAGAAAAAAAAGCTATTTACCTCAAAATAATTATATAAAATAAATTCAATTAATGCAGTGTACAAAAAAGGTTAAATAAATTCTGTGGTTTCTTTCAATGTATAGAACTGATTGAGAAGAATTTTTAAAGCACAGCTGGTGTGTTTCTTTAAATACTTCCAATATTAGCAGTTGATCTACACTCAGTTTGGGATGATAAATGAGCATTTTCACCTTCATGTGATGTTATGCCACCTCTCATTTTTGTCATGTGATGAATGTCAACTGATAGTATGGGGTGAAGAGTGCACCTAAACAACCCTGGTCAGAATATTAAGGATCCAGCATGGGAGAATCATGCTCAATGAGTAAAAATGGTATTCTGCTGTAAACAATATGCAGATATGTGAATGCAAACAGGAGTAAGACCTGTGAAATAATCTTTGTGAAAAAAATGGAAACGTTTCAGCTACACTTGAACTGTGTTTGGCTTAAGAAAGGGATAGAAAACAGGAAAATTCAATGTAAGGAGAACAACAAAAGGGATTTTTTTTAATTAAGAAAGCTTGAAAGAGGAACAAAAAGATCTTTCTCTTTAGGAAGGGTTTTATAAAGATAATATTGATCAGTTACATTTAAGTCTTTTAGAGATAAGACAACTGATCAGCTTACTTGCACAAAATAAGTGTTAGGCTGGATTTAGAAGAAGGATTTTCAAAAGGATTGATACCCAAGTCCCAGATCAGGCTCTGTAGGGTTATTATGGATTGTCGTTTATTTGAAGCTGCAAGAACAGGTATAATAAACATCTGTTGGAGGTGGGCAAGGAATATTTGTCCTTTCCAAGAGATAAAATGTGCATGCATACATATATAAAAAAGTGATTCTCCAAATTAAGCGTGTCATAATAGCTTATAAACCCAAGGCATTAGGACCTAAAACTGTCACCTTCTTTTCTCCCTCATTAATCTCAAAATATAACTCAGCTTCCTGCACAAAATTACATGCTATAGATTCAAGTAATGATCTCTGTCTAGTTAAAGAGAACAATAACATATATTTCATGCTTGTCAGGCATAGATTCAAAACAAAGTAGATATATTTTAAAACTGAATTTGGACTTATTTTATGACTGATCAATTCTGATGTTTATCTTCAACAAGACAGGCTAATTCAGAACTTATTAAAAATTAATTGTGTTCATTTTTTCCCTGGAATTTTGTGCTATCATTTAAAACATTTTCTTCAAAGATAGCTTATTTTGCAATTATTTAGCCACTGAACAAAAAAATCATTAAAAAGTAGGAATAAGGTTTGTATCACATCAGCGAGCTTTGGTGACGACCGTGTCAATAAGGTTAAGAATGAAAGACTGACATTCTCAGCACTGGAGAGTACCAGAGGAGTCCTGTGGAGATCTGCGTTAGGACCTGTGCTATGATTAACAAATCATATTTTTGAAAAAGGGACTGACTACAGAGGCCACAAAGTTTTTAGGCAACACAAAAATAATTAGGGTAGTGAAGAAAAGAAACTTTTGAGAAGTATTGTAGAATGTTCTCATGGCACTATATAAATAAGGAAAAAAAGCAAAATCACAAATATGGCAGACTTGAAATTGTTAAATGCAAAGAAAAATACCTGGTGTAAAAGAACTCTATGTACACCATGAGAATTACTATGCAGGTAACAGTCTTTATAGGAGGATTTAAAAATATCAGGTCAATTCTCAATAGCAATTCACCGAGGAAATAAAATGTAAAATGTATTAGGAAAAGAATTGAGAGTAACTCCTTCCATTGTTAGGTCACAGATGAATGGTTGTTTACCTACAGCCTCAGCGTTTCCAGCTTTTCTTATTTCATCTGCAAAATAGCACAGAACTAAAAAATGGATTGAGAAAGGCTACAAGGATGACCAGAGGTATGCAGTAGCTTACATATCAGGAAAAATTAAATTAGGACTCTTCAGCTTGGAAAAGAGAAGATATTAAAAAGATGGCTAGCACAGCAATTTTCTATGACTTCTTATAGTTTTTCATGATGGAAGTGTGATGGTGTGCTCCCCTGCCCAACCTGACCTTTATCTCCCGTAACCCTGCTCAAGCAACAACTACCAGGGGCAGTCGTAATGGATGCTGGTTGTGACAGCTGCTCAAAGTGTCATCTCAAAGCAGAGAGCCAGATAACAACACAATAACGAAGGGCTATTGTGAGAAATGCACCCACCTAACCACAGCGATTGGTATGCAGGTATGAGTCAATCATTTTACCTCTATAAATAGTGAGCAGCCCAAGAGCCCTTTGAGCTCTCCTGCACAGCAGTGAGCTGCACAACAGGATCTCCCCTTGAGTAGGGACGCCTCTCAAGGTTACTCCTCGAGGTTGAGAGATTCCTTGCTGCAACAGATCCTCGGTAAGTGACTAATAGCATGCTAAACTTTGAAATCTTAGCTAAGTGATATAAAGGATTAATTGTGCATATATAATCCTTTAGACATAAACCGTTGACCAAGTCTGGGACTAGGATTGGATCCAGCCGCACCTAGACTCCTCTCTGAGAAGGAGTTTAGAAAGCAAGGGAGTCCTTTCTGAACCTCATGGCTCAACAGGAGGGTCTGTCTGACCCTGTCCTCTATGCAGTAAATAATCAAGTGTACCTTGCCATTGAACCTTGTTAAACCACTGTCGCATTTAGCACTGAACTTTGTTAACACACTGTTTTATATCAATAAAGTGTATTGCTGCTTCTCTCTTATGAGTGAAGTGCAGTCCCACTCCATCCGCGACAGGAAGAACTAAGGACACCCAGTGAAATTATCATACAGAGTGTAATTAAATTAAGTAACTCATTGCCACAAGGTGGTGCAGAGGTCAGATTATAAATGGGCTCAGAAAGTAAATTTTAAAACAAATTAATGGAAGAAAGGTCCACTAGAGACTATTAAGTATGCTGATGCAAATGCAGTCTCTGGCTCTGGAAGTCCCTGAGCTGTAGATTGCCGAAATCTGGAATGGCACACCAGGGTAAGTGTCACTTTATAATTGTCCTGTTCTTGTCTTTTTTTGCTAAGCATCTGCAAATTGTTACTGCCAGAGACAGGACACTTACCTAAATGGATCTTTCATTTCATCAAGAAATCTGTTCTGAAATTCTTATCTTAACAGTGATGCAGAGAAGAAACAGTAGGCCATAGTCTAAAAAAAGTATACTTAAAAACCACTGAAACATTACCTAATTGTTTAATAGCTTAAATATATTAATAAGCAATAATAATGCATTGTTTAATCATCAAGTTTATTACATTTGTATTAAATATATGGCCAATATATTGAAATTATATTGAATATATGGCCTTATTTGAAACCATGTCGTCCAGAGACTGCAGAATTCCTAAGCCCCAAAGTCTTGAAAGAGCCACAGAAGTTTCATCGTTCCTATAAGTTTCGGTTTCTCTTGCCTGTGTAAATGGTAACTTCTGCCAGTTGCTTCCTCTCTCACCTTCAGGGAATTTTTCTTATGAAAGTAGTGGTTTAGAAAACATATAATGCCTGTTACCCCTTCAAATGGAAACACAGTTCTGTCTACACAATGAATATGACAAAAGTATATGCCAGGTTTAAATATAAAGTAAAAAGATAAATGATATTTTAGCAGAAAGCAGAAAGAATCTGAGTTATTTGTAGGAGTCACACTTACAGAGGTCAAATATTATGAAAAACTTCAGTTCCTTTATCTCACCTGTTAGAAAATCCTTAGAGAGTGTTTATTTATCTACCAAAGGCAGCCTAACAAAATTCTATCTTCAGCAGGCAAGAGACACATTTCTTTTACATCAAAGAAAGAAATGTTCAGTTCTTGATATCTCAGCTATTTCACACCAAAGTCACTCCTTACTGAAGTTTACTTCACGGTGTCTGAGTGACTCCTATCAGTGGGCAGTTTTCTCACTAGGCAGTGCTGCCTGCTTTGATTTCTCCAGTATGATTTCATGTCCAAGCAATCAACACCTGGGAAAGTACCTCCAGGAGCAGGTTTCTTGCCTCCTGAAGGCCCCACACTGATGCCAGCAGAAGACAAGACGTTTTCCAGCAATTGCAGAGTCCTTCCTTATGAAAGGCCAGTAAAAGCACAAGAAAAACCTGCTGTCCTGTTGGCAAACCCTTGTATCTTAAGAATTTGGGATATCATCCTTTGACCCTGCTGTAGACTCCATCTAGAGTTGCCATTTCTGAGGGTGACCAGGTAGGTGACCAGGTAGGTGAACAAGTGGCCACTGTATAGTGCACGTCCAGATGTCCGTGCTTGGTAGTCAGCCAGCCTGGACAACAGCAAGGGTGGCACCCATCTGTAACGGTGACGCTATTGTAAAGGTTTTGCACATCCTAGAATTGAGGGCAATTGGAGCCCAAAGAAGTGCCACCTAGAGCTAGGTTGCAGAAGGGGAAAATATAGCTGCAGCAAAGAGAAGCAGCCCCATGTTTTCTCCCCACACTGCACTAGACCATGGGAAGATGGAGGGCCACAGTCCTACTTTCACGTGATTATGAGCCTTTTAAAACATCGTATTTGTCCTTAGAAAGGCATTTAGAAATCGGACATGTGTTTCAATTGTAGACAGTTAAAGGAGGAAGATTTATTTTGGCCCTGAATACTGACATTGAGAAACAAAAGAATACGTTATACCCCTCCTTTCTTATCCTGACCTCATGGGTCTGTTTCCCCAGGCAGTCCTGCAATATGAGTGTTTGTAAATAACAAAACATGCACCACCATAGCTTGGTGTGGGGAGTGGGGACAGGAAAAATACCAGCATAGTTCACATGAAAGGTAATTTCATTAAATTTGAGTTCATAAATTCTGGGTGTACCTAAAATGGAAGTAAAAAGAAAATAAGTTTTGCTAGGCAGCTGACCATCCTCCTCTCAAAGAAACTAACTGTTCTTCCAGTAGAAAAATGTGAAAATTATTAAAACTTGTCAAAAAAAAAAAAATTCAGAAACTGCTGATATAATATGCTGCAATTTATATGAAAAGGATCCTTTTTGCTTCTCCAGGGTATTAGAGTTCCTCATCCATTTCTCTAGACTACATTTGTTAACTCTGAAATAGCTCAAAAGACTAGGAGGATTTTAAAAGCATTGACAACTCTGCAAGGAAAAAAGTGAAGCAACATTTTTATCTCTTTCCAACCTGCTTTCAGCAGGTGTATGCACTCAGACTACATAGCTTTTATGCATTGTGAAGCTGGTATAATTTAGAACTCCATGCTCTACACATTTCAAATTGCTTTGACCCTTTCCCCTCTCAGGCACACACAAGCACACAAATGGAGTTTTACTGTCTTTTTCAAATCACTGTATCCTCTAATTTATTCAGGGTTGTCTTTTAGAGTGGTTAAAAAAGCATTTTAATTAACGTTTCAGTCAGAAACCTTCCTCACGATTTTGTGATGAAGAACCAAGCGTAAAAGTGACTCAGTGTGGATATTGCATATTTTGTTGCAATGCTCATATTTTTGGACATAAACTGACTGCCTGGAAATATGTTCACACCTCAGTGACTGAATGGCAAAAATGGATGTATTTAATTATTAAGCTCTGCTTTATTTGATGACTTAAAACTACATCCTCATAAATAAGGAGCCACCAAGGAATTTGGAGTTTTTTCTGCCTTTCAAACCAATTTCTTTGTCTGACTACCATTTCCTATGTACAAGGGGAATTCTCAGCTGATTACACCAGCTGAGGACTGTGCTGTCTTCCTTTTTCCTATTCTGACATAAGGGAAAGACAAGAACAGAGCAGAAAACAGACACACTCCAAGAATTCCTGGCTAATCTAAGACTTATGCACCTAAACGAAAGTGGAGAAGTCCCATTGCTCTTTCATACCATTTCGAGCCAGGCTGGTGTGTGCTTTCCTGTAAAGGAAAAAAGCTGTAATTAGCTTCTAATTATTCTATCATTTGTTCTTTGGAACCAACCAGTTTCTGAAAAGAACCTGGACCAGTAATTACACAGGTGGCTTTGATATACCATACTGCAAAATAGCACATTTTCCATTTTATTTGGATTAAAAAGGATTTTTAATAAAAAGGACATACCTAAAAAGGGGAAATTGCTCCATGGTTAACGCATATCCTCACCTCTGAATAACTAATAATCAGTTACAATCAGTAGTTACATTGATTATTCATTAATTGTTTCTGTTTTGAAATAAACAGTAGAACAACAGTAAGTTTCTTGTAACAGTGTGAGACCTTAATTAAGACGTATAGGTCTCTTTTTTAAGTTGGTAGCATTGTAAAAGGGTTGGTTTTGCTGAGAAGACAAATATCTAACCCTTTTTTGTCAATGATTAGAGTTGGGAGAGGAATGTACCTAAAAATGTCACATTTTTATTTCTAATGTCAGCTTAACTTTCAGTATAAAACTGAAAAAAAAAAAAAAAAGAGAAGATAGAGAAGTTCAAGTTGGAAGGAATCCCTGTGAGTCCAACTCCCTGCTGAAAGCATCCTCAAAGTTAGTTCCAGCTTCAAAGTTTTATCACATACCTCAGGGTCATATCCAGTCAAGTTCTGAATATCTCCAAGAACGGACACTCTAAAACCTCTTTGGGCAGAATTAATGGAAATTTAAAATCAGTCAATACAAATACAAATAAATCAGTCAATACAAATAAAGTGAAAAAGTAAAGTAAAAGCAAACAAAGTAAAACTGTTCTGGAGAAGAAACTGTCTCAGCTGTCAGACCACACTCAGTCGACATAGCTTTTGAAGGTACAGATCAGAGTCAGACTTCAAAAGAATGTTTCATCTGAATTAACTCGATTAGTTATTCACTAGTTTTTAGATTTGGACAGGAGATTACTCAGCAACAATTTCATGAAGCCTTCTATATACAGAATCACAGAAGGGCTGAGGTTGGAAGGGACTTCTGGAGGTCACCTGGTCCAACCCCTCTGCTCAGGCAGGGACACCTGCTGTGGTGGCTAGCTGACAGAAAGGAATGAGCTTTATACTTACTGTGGAGTGACTTCTGTTTGAGAGAAAATAAATGGATATTAAATCTGTTTTGTGATGTTAATGAGAATCTTATACCTAGATGCATCCTCCAGATAAATCACTGGAAAAATTTCCATTATATTCCAAGAGAATGGGTTCAGATTCCAGGCAAGACTTTTTTAAACAGGAATCTGAGCTTAGATTCCTACATACAGGCAGTAGTACTTTCTCTTAGAAAGACTTTTGGTCAGAATAGTTTTGCAGACTGAAGCAGATGGTTATACATGGTTATAAATATGTTTTTTAGTTTGGAAACAGAAAACATCCTAATAACCTTTGCAAGAGGTTCCGTATCACCTTGCAAAAGAAATAGAAAGGTCAGGAAACCTAACTGGTTTTCAGATGGAGTTTGATGAGTTTCTTAATGTGATTTTATGGTCTGTGCATTCCAGTTGTATACCCCTGCTAAGTTATGAAGGAGTTGGTTCAAGTTCCAAGAATGTGGAGAAAACATTACCGAAATTATGAAAAACATCATTTTGGCATTGTTTAAGAGAAAACGTCATGTGGTTTAGTTTTAATCTCAATTAATTTATTTCAGAAAAGTGATTTATAATATGAACTGAAAGATCATACCAAAATGAGGGGTTCCGAAATTATGAAAGTGAGCAAAAACATTCTAATAAACCTGACCTGGATCTGACCTGGATCTGATTTGAGTTTTATTCATGAAAGTTGTTTTATTTGTGCCTTTTGTCCCAACTGAGAGACTATTTTGAAATTTTGCAAAAACATTTCCAAGCACTTCTGCTGCTGGACACATGGCTGGAACTTCCCCAGAGTTTAGCAGAGGTAAGTGCTGCAGCTTCCCTGCTGACAGATTGGCAGGAGCAGAGAACACGTGGCCTGCAAAATCAGAGCTAGAGAGACAATTGCTGGGAGCAAGCTAAGTGAACTGCATCAAGGATGAGGAAAGGAGCATACAGCAATCAATAGCACACAGAAGTAAACACAGACATTTTTAATAGGAAGCGTTACACACCTTCTGCAGTATCTGCTTTCTGAGATGGATTTTGTTGCAAAAATATTTTGTGTAAACAATCCTACTACCAATTTCAGAACAAAAATGAAAATTATTGAAAAGATTTCTTAGGTACTCCTTAATACTTGCCATTAAAGTATTTCTTAAAAGAAATATGAGAAAATACACCATAAAAAATATGATGGCTTTTGATTGGCAATACAGTTCTTTGTGTTTAGAAAGAATAATGATGCAATTTTTATTTTTGGAAGTTTCTCTACTACTTGGATGTAAATTATTTTATTCTCAAACCCACTATTGTGGGTTTTGAAGATTCTCGCTTCAGATGAAAACTGCCAGTTTGTGTGGAGACATAGTTTGGGGCAGTGAAGACTCTCTCATTATGAATTTGTGCCTGTAGCATTGTCTCCTCGTTCCCTGTATTTCTAAAGGCTGGTATCGGCCAGATCCCCACTGTCTACATTTGACAGAGCTCTGTCTAGCTTACCTGGGAGGTTGTGAGCGTAGGGCTGTCATCATTTTCTGTAGGAAATGGCTCAGCTTACAGCTCTTCCTGTGAGGAGCAGTAATTCTGGCTGCCGTGTCTGCTGCCCTCTCACTTCTGTCCGTTAAGCTAACCTTCCGCTAACCTTCCAGTGGCGTATGTCAGAAATGCACTTTTTCAAGATGGTTTTGCCTGTTTGTTAATGAAAGAAGTTATCTGAAGTCACTGTACCATTTCTTGTTTTCCGGAACCACCTTCCGTGAATGCACTCTATGAAATTAGAAATATTTAATTACCTTAACTATATAATTCCAATATAACGAACTTCAGTATTTTTAGAGCAGATTAATGTAGTATATAATTTTACTTTAAAATGTTCTTCTGTTAGTGTTAAGTAATGGCTTAGAGGGAAATAAAAAGACAATAAAAGAATTCAAATAGTCTACTCTGAATTAAAATGATGTTAAATCAGCCATTAAAAAAATTGCACAAAACCTTGTTGTTCCCTCGGTTTTCAAAGGAATTTTCACCAGGTGTATCTATGCAGGGGTAGTCCAGGAATGTTTCATTCCTGCTAGCTCTGGAGATTCATTCTGGGATATGATCCCGCTGAGCATCGTCTGTCTCCCAGTTAACACCAGGATGACTCCTGGGCGCACAGGAAGGAAGAGACCAGAGGTGCATCCCCATGGGTCTCTGAACTGGGTGATAAGGGGGCCAGAGCTGGGTGGACATCAACCTTACAGTGAAAAAACAAATACTAATATTTGGATTCATGATGATGGGAATTAAGTGAGCACATTCAAGAAAGTGTCAGACTAGAGAAAAGCAAGAACTCCGTCCTGCCTGTCACTTAAACAAGTGACTCAATCTTTTCCAAGTCTGACTGCCTGCTTATATCCCACCTTGCTGAAATGCTCAACCATTGCTCAGATTTTATTTTTCCACAAACATAACTTTGTTGGACTTGAGTTCTTTTATTAAGCACTGTTTTTCATTATGTGCCTTCTTTGTTACAACCTCTGTTCACAGGCAAAGTGTTTATTGTTATTTACTCATACAAATGTTTTAAGTCAGTCACATGAAAATCAATAAAGCCAATTAAGTTAGAAGATTAATATTCATTACGCAAATAAAAAAAAGAAAATTGAACAGCAAAAAAAAATGCTACTAAAGCCCAACCCCTAACATTTCATTAGGTGTCACATCTTAATAAAAAATCAATACAGTCAGAGAGTGCAATCTGCAGCTCAGTATATAACAAGCCTCCTTCGTCTACAGAGAATGTAGTTGTTTAGTACTCTGGACTAATATACTCGTATTAGTCTCATATATGGACTCATATATATATTCATATTAGTACTCATATATGATCCCCAAGCAGGTAAGGCACGTAGTAGGAGTGGGGCTGTATGTATTGGCCTTAACTGAGGGACACGTCTTGGACACACTTAACGTAATACCACATTAGGGAAATTGTCGGTGCATTGCACAGCAGAGTTGGGAAAATGCTGTGGTTTAGGACAAACAGATGAAATCACCCAAGCTTTAAATTCTTTAGAATAGCTAAAAAGAGAAGCAGTAGTGCAGATAACTGTGCATCACCGGTCATTGAATTTACTAACGAGTGTTAATGGACATAGCAGTATAGCACTACACATATGTAAGCTAATACCACTGGAATTTAGGACATAACTCCTTCATTTTTAGACAACGTAAAAGTAGTAGAGCAGAGACAAGAATCTGGCCAGAAACAGCTGAATTTTCTAATTTTTCTCTGCAGAGGCAGATAATGATCAAAGAAAATGTATTATGTAGGAAGTACTTCATCTCTTTTTCCTGCTACTTTAAGATGGCAATGTATTATGTGACCTATTTTACTTGTTTAGTCAAAAGACTTGCCATCAAACTGGCATAGAGCAGAATTAGAGTATTAGAATATTCAGCATTAGAGTAATATAATATTAGCACAGCAAGGTGGCTGGGTGGGTACGAGTGTATGCATAGGTGTGTGCAGGAGCTTGAATATCATTCTGCTGAAGTGAACTTCAGTGAAAATGGCTTGTTTGAGTTCTTGTAAAATCGTTTGATCCAGGAGCCCAAAAGTTAGACAAACTTCCACTGAAATCAGTGCAAACATTGTCTGTTTAAGAAGAATTGCAAAGAGGAATTGCAAAGCAGCTTATCACCAAACATAGCCTCAGAGCACGAAGGAGGCAGCCTGAGTGTACTGTTCTCAGTAAACTACCCATGTAACTGGGGATGACTAAATGCACTTTTTGCAGGCCAGACCACTGCTGAGAGCACTCCTTGGAGCATTTCTCCAAGCAGCAGTGGTACTTTCAACTACTATCGTATTCTGGTATTAGAGCCCAAACACTGCAGCTTCACTCCTGAGATCTGAAGCATTTAGATTTATTATTATGTAATCCCAGATGCTTGTTTAAAAAACAAGTTCCCCTCTCCTGAAAGAAAATCTGTTCCCTTGTACCTTTTAATTTCTTTTTTTCCCCTCAGAGGTACTCTAGCTTGAAGCACAGTTATCTTTGCCATGGGACAAATGGCAAGAGCCCCATGGCAAGTTTCCTGCTGTCACCACTTTACCCCTTCCAGTTTCTGTTTGGCCATTTTGGCCTGGTTGATTTCTAAACACATGAAAACAGGTAGTACTGTAACAGCATGTGTGACTGAAAAGCAAAAGGAGAGGGAAGAGCAGATTTCCACACAGAATATCAATTTTGGCAAGCTTGTAAATTTGCCCTAAAATATGGTTTCTAAAATTGTTTGAAAAGTCAGGTTCCACTGAATAAACTAAGAAATGCAGAATTAAAAAAGATAAAAATAAGAAAGGATAAAGTGAAAGCATACTACCTGTATTGTTTTTCAGAGTATTTTGACTTTTCATTTCCTAACTGGTCATTTCATTTCATAATCAAGCATTTCCTTTCCTTTTTAAAACTGAGGCTTTTAAGAGTAAAAATAGGAATTAATAGTCAAACACTGTAAGGAAATATTTGTTTCTAGTGGAACTAAACATTTCAGGTTGGCCCAGACCAAATATGTCTTTTTATTTTATTGGTTAAGTTGTGAAATCCAAATCCTATAATTTAACATGGGTAAGTAAAGCTCCTGCCTCTTCCTGTCTGCTTGAGGTATATTGATCAATAAAAGCATTCCTTAGCTGTCTTGTTGCCAGTTTTCTAAGGTAACAGAACTGAAATCAATTAAGTAAATAGTCTTCAATAAAATAAATGTCATCATCTTTAATTCTTCTATTTTCTTCTAGACATTTTAGGGATTCGCAGACTATGAGTGACTTGTACAGGAAAAAAACGGAGTTTTAATTACAAAATTGATTATTTTTCTCTCCTGCTATTCCTTTTTTGCTAGATTTTTAATAAAAATAACAATCAATAAAAATATTTTTAAAAGCAAATAAACCAGCTATCTTATAATGGTTGGAAACTGTTGCAAATGGTTTTCAGGCATGTGATACACATTTCCAAGGAAGAAAAGTAATTGTTTAGGCTATAGTCAAATTTTGCTGGTAAAATAGTTACAATTTATTTCACCATAGAAAGAGCTAATAGCCTATATTTTGGCCTTTTAAAATTCATCTTTTCTATTTCAAGTATTTCTCCTGTTTGATTTAGTTATAAATGCATTTAACATAGAGGTAAATGTTCACAAATTCCAAATTAGATTACTTAGAAATACACACCAAAAAAATCAACCTTGCATCAAAAAAAATCAGAAGTCTGTAAAGTGACGATGTCATCATTGTTTCCTGGTTTGTAACTAGAGGCAGTGCTGAAGAAAGGGAGAGAGGACAGAGGTAAAAGTTAGATCAACCTTCCTCCTGCCAGCCCTGCACAATTTCGACAAAGTTAGACAGCAGTCACATTACCTCTTTCCAGAGTATCCAAGTACAGAGAGGCATGATGAAGGAAGACCAAGTTACTTTTGGCCAGAGGTGATATGGAGGTGATATGGATAAAATCATACCTCTTTCTGCAGCTGGTGAGTGAAAGACAACTGTAGAAACTGTAGGCAGAAACTCCTCCAACTGGATGTTTTGAAATGCTGATTATAAGGAAAAGAGTTGCATGTGTTCACCTGACTTCTGATCTGTCTGCTGAAGTGCTCTTTCAAGTCTGGTTTTCACCCTGAAAGGTGTTTTCTGCAACAAGCTTTTTATCAAGCTTTCAGGCCAACACAGCTGAATAACACACATATTCCACAATCATAACACTATGAAAGGAGAAGGTTCATGTGAACTTTTCCCTTAATGCAAGGGGGAAAGCTGAGACAGAAATAAACCCAGCATTTTTTCCTGTTGATTCATATTGTGACCTTCATGAGATCATTTAAGCTCTGGTCTTCTATAAAATAGGGATAACCTTCACAAGTAACCCAAAACGTACTGTTAATTCACTTGCCATGAGTTACTAAATAAACCCAGCATTTTTTCCTGTTGATTCATCTTGTGACCTTCACAACATCATTTAAGCTCTGGTCTTCCTCTATAAAATAGGGATAACCTTCACAAGTAACCCAAAATGTACTGTTAATTCACTTGCCATGAGTTACTAAAAAACTGTGGCAATGAAAGGGGTAGATTTAACAGGAGTGAAGGGACAGAGAAGTAAGTCATTAAGAGGACTCTGACTTTCCCCTAATGCTTGGGGACTTGGCACACCCTGCCAATGGCCTGATACTGCACAGCTGCGCAACCTCCATAATGCATCCCTGAAGGAGCAGCACTGAACTGAGTACCTGTCTACAGAAGCATGTATAACTACCTAATGATGTCGAGAGATGACATTAGATCTTACATTCACATTAATTCTATTATACCAATATACGGTAGTTTCAAAGCACAATGAGTGCAATTAAGACATAAGGGGGAAAAAAATCTATATAATCCGTAGCATTAAATTTTAATAGGGAGTTATATTTATCTGCATTTTATAGTGAAAAGGTATTATTGCAAAGGGACTGCTCGTTTCGGGTTTCCTTTAGGCCTCTGAGCAAAATATGAGTCCATTACACGAATGAACTAGCTTGGCATCAAAAGTGTGTTGTCAAGACCTTTTACACTTGTATTTGGGAGCCAGCAACTGTATGCCTCAATAACAAGTATCTTCATTTTGTTACTGACAGTCAGAGAAATACCAAAAATGTGAAGGGTGTTTGCGCCCCTGACAGTCCACAGTCATTCTGAAAAGTAACATCTGCTTTCTTGGGGGCATCTGTCTATAGTCCATCATATTAATTTTTGTCAGCTTCACTTGGCACATGGAGTAATTCTTGCCTTGCTGGATCTATTTAAATTAAATTGTCAGGAAGAAATTGGGAAAGGAAGGCTACAGGAGATCATTTCTTTACCTCCTTCGATGCTTTTAAAGCAAACTAGACTGTCCTCAAAAGCAGAGAGCCCACAGACAACTGTCTTCTTGTGGAATTAGAGCCAGGTAAGTGATGCTCCCTGTGCACTCTCCGTTAGCCAAGTGGGATCTGATCCTGTGCTCAAGCCCACAACCATCTTTTATCCATGTTCCTCACCCACAAGTTCATATGTGAATGTAGGCACAGGGCAGACTCTAGAGCATCTCCCAAAGAAAAAGGTCACACTTTAACACAGCACTTTAACGTAATCCCAAATTCACCTTCATACAACCTGAATAGATCTCGTATGGGCCAAGACAAGCTAAAAGTCAAACCGTTTAAGTTACCAGTACACATATCTCTTTTTTTTCCTTTAAGCTTGTAATACAGCCTAGCCAACAACAGTGAGAATCAAAGCATTCATCTCACACATTTTGGCACACTGCCTTTTCCCAGTCTCCAAAAACTCCTCTTTTCCTGCACTTCACTATCAGCATAGATATAGTCAGAAGATTCCAAAGGTTGTAGTTTCCTTAGCAAAAATGAAAGAGAAAACCAAACCAGGACAAGGTTGGGCATAAATCTGAAGCAAAGACCAAGCTTCTGCTGGTCAGGTGGAGTGCACAAATTCTCCAAGGTTTCTCCTGCTTGTCGCTCAAACTTTTTGGCGAGGCTTTATATCTTCTCTTCATAATAACCAGAAAGACAGTTCATGCTCCAAACTTGGCAGTTCAGAAAGCTTTGCAGTCACACTATCATTTGGACTGTTGTGCTCCAGCTTCTCTTCCAGCAGGCCAGAGATGTTATTCTCTGTATACTTGTTCCTGCCTGGGTATCACCCTCCATTCCCATTTATTAAAAATCCTTGAAGGAGACAGCTTGGAGGCCCAGTGTGACAAACCACAGTATATTATGCCACTAAATAAAAGGGTGCCAAAAGCAGACTGAAAAGCAGGGATCTAAGTCACAGCTCGACCCTTTCCTAGCTATGTGTGTTCAAACAGCATTCAAATAGCGAGACTAACACACTAAACATATATATTCTTAGGTGAATCACAAGTGGAGCATCATTCGTCAGCTGGAAAAGCCATTTACTGATCTGTTTCCCATGACAGCTTTTCCACTATTATTATATCCTGTGCTATCACACTACAAATCAAGAACCACCCCATCTGACTGAGATTAGAGGTGATTTCAGAGTCAGCAAGGGCTAATTTGTCAAAAAATTATGTTAGATGCAGAATTCATGAGAGCATTTTCTTTCTGAACCATGGAGCTTCTGGTTCATTTAGTCGCACTCATATTTTGATGCAGCATGTCATTGGTCCTACACACAGTAAGACACTGTGAGACTCTAGATTATGGCTGTGTTAAGCAGGAACAAAAAGTAAAACTATGCTGAGTTTCAAGGCAGTTTCCAGCTTTCTATTTAATTTTGTTATTGTACACACTTTACTGCTTGGAGACTAGAAACACAGGTTTCCTCGCACTACCTGACTTACTGGTCAGAGTTAAGGAAACTTATTATGTGAATTCTGTAAAGGCAAAATTTAAAAATTCGCCAAGTTTCTTGGTATATGTTCTGGACACTGTGTGCCAGGGAGCTGGCATTCACTCTGCTCCAGATTTTGCATTCCCGCCAATCCCAGAGTCATTGCAACCACCAGCTAATCATACAGCCTCATACTCTGAGAGAAAACCCATCCAGCCTCTGAATCCATAACCCCAGCTCTGACTAAACGTGAATGCTTCCTCCTTCATAACATTTCCAAAGTTTAATATGCTTTTGCTGTTTAATCTCCTAAAGGTTCTTTCCCAGGCCGTTTTCTTCTCCTGCCCAGCACTCTGCGACTTCTGTCTCACTGGGCTTTCTAACATGAGCCTCATGCTCGACTTCCCCATTGAGCTTCACACTGACCTTAACCACTTCAGCTGCCTGCCCCTTACATTTGCTGCACTGTCTCCTCATCATCATCTCGGCAAAGATTTAGCTTTTAAAGCCCTCAGTCTATCAAACCATAGCTTTTCTTTTCTACCAGGAATCCACTGAGACAAGATAGGGACTTACCTGTGTGGAGCCTCTTATCACTATTTGCAATAAAAATTTGTACAAAACTAGAATGTCAATAACGGTTATGAATTTTTAAGTCATCCATGATAGAGAAAAAAAAACTGAAGGAGAAAAACAAATACAACTACAAGTTAGGTAGGTCTAAAAAAAATACAGCTGTCTAATTCCAAGTCCTGCTTCTTTCTTTAAGTCAGACAATAACACACAGCATAAGCCATAGACAACAGCTACATACCTTCTGTTTACAAGGTATCTAAAACTTCCCTGATTGCTTGTCTCTCATGTTTTTATAGAGTGTTTGGAAGTTAAGATGGATGTCTTCAGTAATAAAAATGATAAAAACAGATTAAGCTGGGGAATGGCAGGGGAAATCTCTCTTCTCTGATGTTTAACAGTCACAGGCGCGTGACCTCCGATGGGCCTTCCCAACACAAACGTGCTCCTTCAGCTGAGTGTAAATCTTCTTGAAAGCTCCTTCCTGCTTGTCTCTGCTTCCACATTGCCTTGATGAAACACAAATAGCTCATACTGACATGTCTGCTAGCTGAGCACCTCATCCAAGCCCCTCTGTTACGCTCCCATGGCTGCAGCTAAGAGCCTGAGAGATTACAATCCACAGAAGCAGGAACAGATACATCCATCCTAAGTGAGAATAAGAAAGGCAGCCATAAAGCAAAAGAGACAGAATATACCCTTAAATGATAAAAAATATCAATAACACTTAGGTCATGAGGAGAAGAGAGGCACAGGGTAGGGAGAACAGTGGCAGCACTCTTTCTCCAGCAAGTGTGTTCTCTTTAGGAGAGGTAGAAGTGGCCTTCACCTTCAATATCAATAAAACGCAAAGATGGCTGTAGTGGAAAGGATAAGTACAGACAAGTACAATACTTACATTGCATATATATACTGCACATTGTGGGGTAGTTCTTACTTGCAATCTTTTATTTTTAGGTGGTATCAAAACTATGAAAGAAAAGTATGTAAGAAATTTAAAAAAAAAAAGAGGAGTCTCTGTCAGCTAAAAAATTTCTTCACCAGAAACAAAATACTTGTTCCACCAACCATACATCTCCTCAAGGGATAATTCTAATACCTAGAAATCGAAATAAGAGGGGAGATAAGGCAGTAGGAAACTCCCTCAGTTACTGTTTTTAAGTCTTCTCTGTGACCTTTAGCGTGCAGCCTTGCCTTGCCCTCTCCCAAACTTCAAATTTACCATCTTTTCCCCAAGCAACCATAGAAAAAAATGGGAACTGAAGGTGAGAATAATCCCTTTTCTGCTGCAAGCTGGGTAATATAGAATCATAGAATCATAGAATCATAGAATCATTGAGGTTGGAAAAGACCTCTAAGATCATCGAGTCCAACCGTCAACCCAACACCACCAGGCCCACTAAACCATGTCCCTAAGCGCCTCATCTACACGCCTTTTAAAAACCTCCAGGGATGGGGACTCCACCACTTCCCTGGGCAGCCTGTTTCCAATGTTTCACCACTCTTTCAGTAAAGAAATTTTTCCTTACATCCAATCTAAACCTCCCCTGCCGCAACTTGAGGCCATTTCCTCTCGTCCTATCGCTTGTTACTTCGGAGAAAAGACCAACACCCACCTCGCTACAACCTCCTTTCAGGTAGTTGTAGAGAGCGATGAGGTCTCCCCTCAGCCTCCTTTTCTCCAGGCTGAACAGTCCCAGTTCCCTCAGCCGCTCCTCATAAGACTTGTTCTCCAGACCCCTCACCAGCCTCGTTGCCCTTCTCTGGACACGCTCCAGCACCTCAATGTCCTTCTTGTAGTGAGGGGCCCAAAACTGAACACAGTATTCGAGGTGCGGCCTCACCAGTGCCGAGTACAGGGGCACGATCACTTCCCTACTCCTGCTGGCCACACTATTTCTGATACAGGCCAGGATGCCATTGGCCTTCTTGGCCACCTGGGCACACTGCCGGCTCATGTTCAGCCGGCTGTCGACCAGCACCCCCAGGTCCTTTTCCGCCAGGCAGCTTTCCAGCCACTCTTCCCCAAGCCTGTAGCGCTGCATGGGGTTGTTGTGGCCGAAGTGCAGGACCCGGCACTTGGCCTTGTTGAACCTCATACAGTTGGCCTGGGCCCATCCATCCAGCCTGTCCAGGTCCCTCTGCAGAGCCTTTCTACCCTCGAGCAGATCAACACTCCCACCCAACTTGGTGTCGTCTGCAAACTTACTGAGGGTGCACTCAATCCCCTCATCCAGATCATCGATAAAGATATTAAACAAGACCGGCCCCAGTACTGAGCCCTGGGGAACACCGCTCGTGACCGGCCGCCAACTGGATTGAACTCCATTCACCACAACTCTCTGGGCCCGGCCATCCAGCCAGTTTTTGACCCAGCGCATATCTTCACATCCTGCCATTTCTTCATCCAGTATTCCCGATTCTCACGCATAAACAGTAATATGCATAACAGCAAAGTGCCATCTGTGAGCATGGCTACGTCACCGGCTGCCAATTATTTTATGTAAGATAAATTGTGGCTGCCACATGTTCTTAAATTTAAAAAATTAGATGAGAAGAGAATATTTTGTTTTACTCATCTCTGTTGTCTTTACCTGGAAATACAACAGTTCCTGTTTTCTTAGCCTCCAGCAATTAGAGCTTGTATCCGTAATGCCGGAGAGAGTTTTCCTCAAATCTTTCATTGCATTTTGTGCTATTTTTCTATAAACATCCCCTTTTCTTGCACAGTCCTTTTTATAAATATGGAATAACCTTAGGATTTTAGAGGAAGCAATTCTGCACCTATCATGCACATTTTAGCTTATAGAGCAATTTGAGGAAGCTGAAAGAAGCACTTATTTTGAAGAATAACAGTTCTTCCATTGCTAGCAAAAGATATCTAACCTGAAACACATTGACTTGCTTTTATAGTTACACAAAACAAATACAAAATTTAAAATTGCTGCTCTAAATGGCTCATATACACATATTCTGCCTTTTTTATGTATAAAATCATTAACACCTTATTTACCTCAGACTATTTTTATTATACTGGTTTTAGGTAGCATAGTAACAAAATAGAGGAAATGTGGGGGGTTTTTTGCAGAAAAGTTAACTTTTCAATAAGTTTCAAAGAAAATCCAGATCTTTGTAGAAAATATTTTCTCTTACAAAAAGACAGAGTGCTTTTTAAATCTTAAGCAACTTCTTTAATTTTTAGCAAATTTTAGATACAGACAGACAGTCTTGTCATTTTCCATGTTGTCTGGATGTATTCTACTGATGTATTTCTTTTTTCTGTAATATATTCTCACCCTGTGTGCCTCCATAAATTTTATGCCTTTGTCCCATGTTATCTAAAACCAGATGGTCATCTCAGTTCTCAGACAGAAATTGATTATTCTATGGTGGTGGAGTTATCTCCACTTCATTTCCCTTTTTTTCTGCTCATGTCAAAAGACAAAGCTAGAACAGGAAACTATGATTTATTTTCATCTGTTTCTGAGCAGATTGTTATAATTTAAAACCAATTATAATTTAACTCTCCTCCTCACCCTGCTTCTCTCAGTTAAAATAACCAAACATAACCAAACCAAGAATTAATGACACAAACTAAGAAGTGAATTGATGACATCACTCTACCCCATCATTCCATCCTACAAAGACTTTAAACTTACAGAATACCTGACAACAATGGAAGTATCCTCAGTCTGGACATCTATTTCACCACAAAATGGTCAAAGTCCTCACATCAAGAAGACAACTTGCCCCCTCACAGCCACGCATTTGGACAAAAGACAAATTTTATGCTCACCACTGATGGTATAGCAATGTAGCATGCTGTAAATCAAAAGCTGGTTGACAGGCTTTTGACTGAGGATTCCCTGTGTTCTGCCTCAAGACATCAGTGATACAAATGCTGTGTGTCACAGTTTGCATTGTGGAAAATATCTTGAAAGTGTTTAGCCTTCAAGGCTTAAGAGAGCTTCCAAATATGGTCCAGACACACTCTCAAGTTTCAGAAATCAGAAAACAAAATTTAAAAAAAGACCTTAATTACTTTAGAAAAAGCCATAGCTGTTGAGTAAGTCTCTTGGGGTGTGGTTCTTGATTTCAGAACGCTTACTGTTTTCTCATATTAGCAAAAGGAAAGTACAAGAGCAGTCAAGAATACTACAACATTTGTAGCACAGAGAGAGATCCCTTGGGTCAATACCTGGCCGTGTAGTTGGTGTCAACAACAGGGATTTGGTTTTTACGACCTCCAAGAATCAAGGCCTGAAAGGGAGAGACAGGATTCTCCCAGCCGAGTGGGACAAAAGCACCTTTGCCAACCAGCTGGCCAGCCTGGTGAGGAGAGCTTTAAAGTAGGGACAATGCAGGAGGAAGATGACAACCCACAGCCAGGTGAGGAAGTGGTGGACCTGGCTGCCAAGTAACCGTTCTTTATATGGCTCAAGACAGGTAGTCATGAAATTTATGGCAACTATTTCTCTAGACTGACATAAAAATATGTTTCTTTAAATCAGCTAGGGGTAGGACAAAACAACACCAGTTAATTTCTATTAAATGCTGATAATATTTTTAGTTTTTCCTGTAGGCCTGAGATGGAAATGAGAATCCATGCTGTCAGACCTCAGGACAGCTTGTTGCAACACTTGAAAAATCATGCCTGCAATACAGTGCTGCAAGCCCTCAGAATTGCTTCATGGTCATGATGTAGCCAGGGACTGAAATTTCGAAAGAAATCTGCTAGATTAGACACATATCTGATCCACAAAAAAAAAAACTTGCACTCCAAACTCTGCTCTGCAGTCTGTAGGTCTTATTATCCCAGATGCAAGATTGTTCAGTCTCTTACTCAAGAGATGTCATTACTGGCAGAAGAATCCCTTTCTACAGAAAGACTGTCAAGAGGCCAAAACCAAATTGCTTCTACAACACTACAAAAGTGCTGCACACACAATCCTGGGCCTTCCACAGGAGTACGTGCATATGGCTGTAGCATGTTCAGGATAGCAAAGCACATCTTAAGTGCTGTATCTGCAGACCTAGGACTGCTAGAGTGTCACAATGAGATAATTGAAAGCAGTGCTGCAAAGGAACACTACAGTCCACTAGTGAGCTCAGTCTGTGCTACAAAGACTGAAGTTACTTAATGCAGCAGCAAATTATTTAGGTTACTCTCAGTGATAACTAACTTTCAAAGAAGATAGACCTAACACTGCCCATGAGTCTCAGCAATACTTCTGCAGGATGCACAACAGAAGTCTAGGATTTCCCAGTTCAACTTTAACAGAGAGATGTGTACACAGACCCCCAAAATTTTGCTATAATATAATATATAGCATAAATAATTTTCAAATTCAACCCACAAATTAGCTTTCTGTTCAGACCTAGGAGACTTTAAGTGAACAGCCACCAATGCCTTCATATGTTGCTCTAGTTTTGTAAGCATTTCTTGTAGTTAGTCAAAAGTCTGAGACTTTTGGTCTTAACGCATCTGGTATCAGAGACTCCATCAAGTCACCTAAGGACAGCTTTGCTGGTGACCTGGTGCTCAGATATTGCAACAGTTGCTAGCAATATCAAATCAAGCAAGAAAAAGAAAAGTAGTATGACAAGATGGTCAGTGAGGAGTGGACTTTCCAGACTCAGCAAGAGTCATGTGGATTGACAGCTTGCCCATTTCTCATATACAAGGGCATATCCACCCAGCTGAAGGCAACAAAGTTAGTACGGCTTAGCAGTCTCTGCAGTTCTCTGCACCAGTTCTGTGCAACCCAAGTTGGACAAAGGGTATACACTGTCATTTACTGTCAGTTTATCCTGGTTACTTGGTGGTTTCCAATGATATGACCATTCCCCAATATCTGTTTGCAAGCTGTCATTAGACGTCTGCCCACTGGGTATCTACTTCACAGTACACCCTGATTTGGCTTTTCCGATTTAGAATATTTTTTTACCTCTCTTAAAAGGCCTTTAACTTAACTGCAGTTTGTTTTCAATCTGTGAAAAGACCTTTAGTTTCATAATACCTCAAACATTTTTGAAATAACTAAAGTACATTAACCCCCCACTAATTTTATTTTCAGTAAATTGAGAGCTTTGCATTTTAGAAATTTCAAAGCCTCTACATAAAAATACAGCTATGCTTGAGAACTGAGTAAGACCATAAATAACAATTCTTAAACATGAGACTAATCTTTGAAGCAGAGAAAGTCTTCAGTAAGAAAATGTTAATTCATTTGTGTGTTCTGAAGAAAAGAACATATTTAATCCAAAGACTCAGAAAGCACCCAGGATACCCAATAGCAAACTAATTTATGCTATCAGTTTCAACCATGCCAAACACAGCAAGATTTTTATGTTATTGTTAGGAGGAATACTTTTATGTGGAAATACAGAACATTTCCAGAGTGAAAGTAAACACAATATATGCTATACAAACAGAACAGGTCCTACAGACTGACACCAAGTTTCAGACTCTCAGGCACCCAAGTTAGATCATTTGGGCTCTACCTGTTTCCTATTTCTTTTTTTTTTTTGCAGTACGTAAACATTAAAGATGCTGACCACCCTGGTACCATGCAGTAAGCACAGATTCTTACAGTCACACTTTGTGTGTAGACTCAATGATAAGCAAAGTACTTACGTAAGGAGTAACTTATTCAATGTAAATAAGCACCAAGCAGTTGGCTGAATTGGGGCCGTTTTCCACCCCTTTCAGCTGCAGCTCAACGTCACAGAGGGAGAATTGGGACAGTTTCAAAAAAAACCAAACATATCTTGAAACTGGAAGATGGGAAAATGGAGTAACCACTACTTACATCCGAGTATCACAGTTTTTGCTTGAAACTTCCGTAATAAAAGTTTATTTTCTTTAAAAAAACATATATTACTGATAAGAATCACTTCTTTTGGCATGTATGTGTCCAGCAAGATGCAATTAAGCAGTTTCATACTCTCCCTCCAAAAATCTGTTTGACCATTTGCATATTTGCTTAGTATCAAAATGCCAAACTCATGAAAAGCAATACTCAGTTCTCTGTGTACAGAGGAAAACAATGGAGGAAACATAAAGATTCAGGTACAGTTCAAAAAACTCCATATTGCGGTGCTGGCTCCTTTCCTAACAGTGACTAAAACTAACCCAAAGGACATACAATATTTACTTATGTAGACACAGAAATTATTGCATGTATTTCTCATACTAATGTTGATACTCAAGCTGTTTTGTTACATTTAACTCTTGTAAATCTAAAGAATATCTAAAGTTGAATAACTAATCTGGGTAGAGCATGGCACCAAAGGTTGTGAGTTACAGGTGGTCCAAGAGGGGAAGTTTTTATTTAAGGTGTAGTCTTCTTGCAGTATGCATAATTTTAAAATCTTTTTTAATATAGGTCACATTTTAAGATGCTATGTTATAGGCAAGAGGTGTACAGCTTCGGGGAATTTAACTTTTGTATTCCAATAAATGTCTATACGTCATGCTATTCATCACCCTGTCTCATAGAGTGACAAGCTGCTCTCTGGAAAATAGTCAACATACAGTGGGAGAGATTGATGTCTGCCTCCTGTCCTGCAGACTTGCAATGGGAAATGAGGAAAAAAAACCTGAAAAGACAGGAGAAAAAAGTATAGCTTCATGGTCAGGGTGACAGAATACTGCCTAAGGGAATCAGAGTCACTGGGTAAGTCACTTCAGCTAAAGGTTTTGCATGTGCACTCTTTATTTTTCAGATGCTTGACTTGCAATATTTGTCTAATCTGCACCCTGATAGTGTTTGAAATCTATCTCTTGTCACATTGTCATTTCAGTAAGATTGCTTTCTATTTTAAGCAACATGTGTGTCATCCAGGGGGATTATTGAGATCACAGCGGAGATAAACCCCCTGTTAATAGGTGTCACATGAAAATCCAGTTTTACACCTGTAGCCCTGGGTATGCCTAATTGCTCTGTGAGATGGCAGATGTGTGATCCAGTCACATGCAGAAACTTTGTTCACTATAGGAGGTTTGAATAGCTTGAGTTTTCTTAGTGAAATCTGATATTTTTGGCTATTTATCTGTTAAATTGTACAAGCACTTGTACATAAACTTTAATTTATAATGGCTAAAAATATTTTGAACTTGATGAAGAACTTTGTGGTACAGAGGCCAAACTGGAATGGAAGCAGCTGTGTTCAAGCCATTAAACTGTATTAGCCCCCAAAACTGGGCAGCACCACATAAAATGCCCTTGGACATGGTCCCTGTCCTGTGCTAGTTGACACAAGCCAAAATCATGATAGAGACCATTCTGTTTTGAGTTTAAATGATTAAATTCCAGTACTTGAGAATGTCCCCTGGCACCGTTTAAGTTACTGGCATGGGAGAAGCCCTGGTGCCCATATTTGGACCAAAATTTCCAGGACAGCAGAAGGCAAACTGGCACTGGTCCTCCTCCCAGATCCAGCCCTATCCAAGCTTCAAATCACTGTACCCAAAAATGGGAAGCCCAAACTCTTCAAATCAAAATTTATTAGCTTTATTTGTAACATTGCTAAACATAACTATATTTTCTAACTTCTTTCTCAGAAGTGAAGAAACCATTTCTGTGTAAGTTTTCAATCAGGACTACAACCTCAACAAATGCCATTGAAGTACTCTGGAGGAAACACCCAGCACGCAAAATTTCAGTGCACATATTTAAAATTGCCAAAAGGAACAGCAACTAAAAACAAAGAGTTATAATAGACAGGGTCAGGTAAATTTAATAATGAGCAGTGCTACAGTTCTATAATTTGCATTATTAGTCTTAAATCAATTATTTCTGATGATTATATTTAACAATTTTCCTAGACTACTAAAATTGCAAAGATAGGGTGTGTCGACACGTGTCAATAATGCTGTCATTTTATCACAAAGATGAGATCTAAATTGTTTACAAATCCCTTGACTTCTATTGACTCACCAATAATAAACAGACTTCAACACCAGCATCTGGTATTCACCATTCCCTTGCGGTCTCTTCAGATAGATAAATTGATTAACCTTGATGGAACACCACATGCATTGTCTGCACATGAAATAATAAATTAATGAGTTTCATTTATTCAGTTAATTCTGGTTATTGCTTCAGCTATGTCCTTAGAAGCAGCTTTGACCTTTATTCTTTTACTATTCACACCTTGTGGAATTTTGTATACAGTGAGTCCGGAAAAAAGCGAGCCAAAATAGAGCCATGAACTGGCGTTCACCTCTTCTCCTTAAAAATTCCATTAAGTACAATGGTAGCTCCATGTCAGATCCATTTGACACTTTCATTTTCAAGTGTGCCATAGTAAACAATCATACATTTGATTTTTTTAATTTTTAGTACTGGTACTTCCAGAATGCCTTTTTTCTCTTCATGCTGATTTGCTTACACTGTGAAATTATGAACAGATTGATTCTGAACAAGGCAGGTCAGAAAATTATTTTCAGCAGCCCATCCAAGGTCTGGTTTAGAGCTGTCAGTTGCATTTCAAATTTAGGTAGTATAGAATTCCAATTATATACAGACATTGGCAAATACTGCCATGTATGTTGTACTGAAGTGTATGAGACAATTGACTCAAGAGATTCAAAATAAGTGTAATAGTGATATAAAATATTCTTCGAAAGTAAGCCAGATCCTGCAAAATATTTGTTTCAATAGGAAGATTCCCAGAGAAAGAAAACTAGAAAAGAAACTGTTAAATGAAAACTACAAAATGCAATCAGAAACTTAAGATTCAAATTATTTTAGAACATTATAAGTCATGGTAATTTTGGTTTCTGAGTCTATTAACTTCCACTTTGTGCTTTTACAGCTCCCAGAATTTTTTATAAGTATCTACTACTATATGGGAGAGAGTTTGTGATAAGCTGTAAGTACTCTTTATCCACAATTCCACCCACTGTGTTGGAGAAAGTTCAGCACATGTTAGGACCTTCTCTGAAATTGTATTTGAAGAGCAAAATATTACTAATGTGTCTTTACATACAGAGCTACGGGGTTACCTGTTGATAGATGTGCATATGTTGTGTGAGCAGTTAATGATGTTTTTTTAAACTGCAGCCTTAAACTATAAAAGATCAACATTTGATTAGCTGTTCTCATTAAACTTGAGATAAGTATGCACACACGCATGATACAGGGACATTGTCTTATACAAAAGCTAGGCCCTGTATAAATGTGATTTTCTGTTCAGATTACTGAAGCACTTCACTGTTGGGTATGCACATGCCCCTTTCAAATTTAACCTGCTATAGCTATTCAAACTGGTGCCATTATTGCCATGTCTTTTGAGTGTATCAGATTATGGATGGTAGAAATTCCTATTTTGCCCTATTAAATTCTGCAAAAAGGCAGTGGCATCATTTTAGACTCTGACACTTCCTAGGAAAGAGAATGTCAGCAGATTATTTTTCCTTGCCATTCTCAAAGAACAGCGAGTTGGGCATGGTGGGTTACCCTGAGAACCAACAAAATAAGAGTTATGGCAGAAAACCACAAACATATACTTTTGCCTTCATTGTAATCACTAGGGGATATGTCTCCATTCGCTGCAACTAGGCCAGGAGCCAGGCGTCTATATTCTGGTTTCGACTGTCACACCCCCTGGGGCTAAGTGAAAGAAGAGACTTTCATCAAATAAAAATGGTGCTTTGGAAGAAAGAATAGTCTTCTTAAAACATTAAATGAAGGCAAAGGCGACAGAGACTGGGAGAGTGACCAAAAACAGAATAATCTGTGTAGAGGCAGCACTCCCTTAAGGTCTGGAAGGAGATCTGGGAGCTCAGCTTTAAGATTTGGCTATGGGTCATACAAAGCAGAATTGAAAATGTGAATCTGGTGACTAACAGCACTGACTGGGCTGTGCCCAAAAATTTCTTCTTAGATTTGAGAAAGCTTCCCAGTAAAATTCATTAGTTCTTGCTGACATCAATATAAATATAAAAAAAAAAAAAAATTAAATATGCATTTCCCTCAAAAAGGATATTTAAAGAAATTCTTAGCTTAGTTATAGGAATATTTATTAGGTGATCTTACCACCTTTTTTGACCCACATTTGTCAGCCCATCACATGGTTCAAGCAAAATCACCAATATTTATAAAAGGTTTTAAAGGAAAAATTCTAAAACAGCTAAAAGGCAAGTAGGGAAAAAGAGGTGAAATTTTGCAATTATTTTTAATCTATTCCTTTTTGGAATACACAATTGTGGTGGAAATTTTCATCCGAATTTTGAGATGGTAAGTGTTTATAAGCCATATAACGTGCAAAAGAAAGACACCTAAGCAAAAGTGTTATTCATGTGCTAGTTTAAAGTGCTGCATTGAGTAGTTCATAGAGATGTAAATTGTAGCATTCGGTGAATAACAAAACAAGAATGTGGACAGGGACCATTTTATTTTTAGTTAAATTATCAGACCACCATCTGCAGACAGATCTATGATTCAAAACTTCTTAAAGGCTGTGTGAATCTCCTATTGATCTATTTCTTTCATTGAGATTTTATTTTTTCTCTCCTGTTTACACTCTTTATAGCACATGATGTGTTCAGGAATGTGTAGGTGAGTATTGAGTTGGAGAAGATGAACTATCAGCCCTATTTCTGAAAAGCTTTTCTGATTGCTTTCATCTGCATTCTGTCAAAATTACTTAGTAAGAAGAATTTGCTGCCAGATGACCATGTAAAACTTTATCGAAAAATTAAAAATCTCTTCCGGAGACCAGTGTGTAGGTAATAATGAGTTAGGCAGAATTTGAGACAGCACAAAATGACCTCCCTTCATCTGCTTGACTGAAAATCAATTTTATTTTGAAGAAAACATTGATTACAACATTCAAGATAGAGATTACTTATCATTACAAATTTGAAATACTAAAAATACTAAACTTTTTCTCACATCGCTAGGGCCTTCATGGCTAGACCTGAGCTTACAGAGCAAGCCTACTCAAATCAACATTTCAGTTAATTTTATTATTTTGCAGCAAACCAATTATTTTTCAAAGTCCAAAACTTTTACTGCTCCTGTGACCTTATTACCTTGCCATCTGAAACCTACATCAAAGCTCTGAATTCTGCTCTCTGAAACGGAGGGATAATCAGCATAATCTGTGTTTATCCATTGCAATCTACGTTCAATACCACAATGCAAAAGGATAGACAACAGAACAGGAGGGAAGGGATGTTGCTGAACGTCAGATAGGAGAAATGCACTTGTTTCTGAGCAGCAGCTCATTCCCTCAGCAGATCGCTTCATCAGCAGAAGGTAGGTATCTACCTACTCACTACAGGATCTAGAAGTTAATACCTCACTTTAGCTTTTCACCATATTCGCCATCAGGCCTCGTTCCTTCACCAGCAAGGTGATTATGCCTTTTCATTCCCAATATGCATCCGGCTTTCATTGTACAAATATTGATGACCTCTCAGCTTGTCTATCACAGCAGGTTTATGTTAGGCTACCTGTAAATGCCATTCACATACAAAAAAAGAAGAAATAAAAGAACATAAAAGAAGAAATAAAAGTCCTATGAAGGATAAATTCAAGTATTTGTTAAGGGCTTATTAAAATTGGAAAGGAAAAAAGGAGAAAAGACACCAATTTATTAACCATCATCTCATCTCTTGACATTATAGGATACTTAATTATCTAATTCCTTATACTTTCCATATATTTCCAATTTAAATGGAGCTTAGAAGGTCCTCACTATCAGGATGTTACTTGTGAAATGTTGAGTAGTAGGCATAGACTCTTTTTTCTAATAACTTGGCCTTTCTTTACAATGTTCTTGATATCCAGAGGTTTGAAGGGGAGGAGTGGTGTAGGAATAGGACAAAGATATGGAATAAGCAAGAGAAGAGTCCTGACAGTCCATCCTCTGAGTGACCGAAATTCTCTTTAAGCCCATAATGGCACAAATCCACTAAAATACATTTATACCAAGGGTTAGTGGAAGTAAATTTACATTCTTAACAAACAGGCTGGACAAGGTACAGTGATCAAATTGAAAATCTGCACACAGGAACAGACCCTATATATTTGCTTTATTCATTAAGATAAATGAATATCACAGTCAACTTGTTAGAATCATTTTATAGGATTAAATGACAGAAAAATTAATGAGGAAGAGTTTACAGTCTTTATGCTTTCTTTATGAATGAAAGCAGTATGTTTTGATGGCTAAAATATTTAAACTTTTCTTACTATTGGAGTATGTTAGTGACTGTAACAGCTCCACTGTAGACAGCTCAAAACCTGTCTTATTTCCCATATCTGATAATGACCACAGTCAAATGAAAAATACATGTCTAGAAGTCTGATAATGGCCAATTACATACACTCAAGAAAAGCTGTAAAACAAAAATATAGTGATGTTTCACAAGATAAAGCTTTCTAGCTTCTAGCAACCCACAGGTCAGGGTATTCTACAATCAAGAAATTAGACTTATTATTTATTTTCCTTGAAATTCCTTTATTCGCATGCTTTTCTACTCTTAAACTCGAATGTACAATAGCATTCTGTGTATTTCATTAATCCCTCTCATGCATATTATTAATCACCCAAATATATTGAGGCAAACTGAAACAGTACTCCAATCTCATCTGGATTCAGAAAGCAGAGAAATTGGTCTGATTCAGTTTTGGATAGGAAAATCTTCCACAAGAAAGCATCTTCCTGGTTCTTAGTTTCTCCATTCTTGCTTCCCTAAGACATGGAAAACACCATCAACACAAATAATGGAAAACAGGAAATTTCTGCAGTAAGTTTTGACCCTTGCAGTCAATAGCTCAGAAAACTATGTCCCACTGATGCCTGAATGACATAAAAGAGCCATATTTCACTTCTAATCTACAGACTTTTAGAGAAAGGGCAAGCAGTTTCTCAAAGAAGCCGCAGAGGTGTCTCCAAGGAGGAAAAGCCATCAGAGGAAAGTCCTCAGAAGCCAAAGAAACATACCCAGACAGCTATGCCTCTGTAAAATATTTCAATCTCTTTACTTCATGCTTCTGAAAAGTGTGCATGTTTAAACATGCTAGAAGTTATTTTAATTAAAAGGAAAAAAATCTCTAGTTTTCTCCATCTATGTATATGTACTTTTACATTCATATCTATATAATAATAGGCTTTGTCTTAAGGACTGTATTTATTAAACTGTTAGTTCATCCTGGGTTCAGGCTATCGGGAACATTATAGGGTCATCCTGTGACTTACAGGAGGATAGATCTGGAGGAGCATGTACTTTATGGAAAGGACAAGTCCTGACACTGACACACTTGTGTCCGAGTGGACAGTAGCATTTGCTGCTGCTCCTGAAACCAAACCCAGTTGAGAAGGTAAAACTGAAACTAAAATTCAGTTATGAGATGCAACCTACCAGATTTTAAAGGAGAAAAGCAAATGTTTGGGAAAGGTTTGTTGTTGTAGTGGGCAAAAGGTTTCCTAGTAATTTTTATCTGGAATTTCATGGAGTGTCAGCGGTTAAGTTCTTGGCACTTCAGCCATTCACAGATCTACAGGGCTAGATCCACCTTCAGTGGGCCTCCATACTGCAAAGCTGCACCAGAACAGAAAGTCTTCTCTCATTCCTGGGTTAACAGGAGCCTTGTGACCACTTTAGAGAGCTACAAGAGGGCTGTCACCTGGGGAGAAGGAAGCTTAGACTTTCACAGATATTTTTCCACATGTCGGAAAGTCCCACAAGCCAACAGCCAACAGCTATGCAATGCAATGCTCTGCCTCCACACGTGCAGTGACTCTTCATAGCAGAGTTCATGGGTGCTTTAAAAGCTTGAGATATAGTTATGATTGCTTGCTAGAAAACAGCAGGGAGGAGCTGAGGAGCATGACCGCCAGCTAAGTATCTAAACAGGAGTCAGGCAGAAGAAGTGTTTGAAGCAGGCTCCTGAATAGGAAGCTGAAGGGGTGCCAAAAAGGGAAATAGAGCCTGGATGTCCCCTAACCTGTGGTAAAGACAATTTTGACTGCTCTGAGATTATGTTTTATGGTTTTTTGAGGGTGTGTCTGTGACTTCCTACATTTCTTGTTTGGAGGACAGGCTAAAAAAGTGCTGCCAGCTTCTTTTCCTGGGACAAAGAGCAGGGATAATATGGAGCAAATGCAGCCTCTAATTTTATGCATCTAAAATACCTTGTCCTAGAAAAAGGTAATGCAGATCTCGCTTTCCCGAGTGAATCCAGATCACTGTAGTAATTCAGAGGATAGTGTTTTTACTTCACATAGTACTGAGAAGAGAGGTTGCCTTCTAGTCCTCCTCGGTCAGCTTTTCTTCTATCCATCTGTTTCATGGGGTCAAGTGACAAAATGAATGGCACTTTATTATACAGCTGTAACTGTTTCCATCTCCTCATCACTCACTCTTGTAGATCAAAGTTATTGGTTACAATTAGTGCCATTTTCACTGCATAAGTACAGTCTAAAAGCATGCTTTGTATTTCCTCAAGAAGTTTTCCTTCTTTTTTTTTCAAATAATATGCCCTTTCTTGAAGGGCAATGCAAAGCAGAAAAGAAAAAAAAAACTATTTTAAGGTGATAGGGTACATAAGTGCTTCTGGCATGAAGGCTTTCAAAATAGCTATTTTATGCATTGAGAGAAAGCAGCTTAAAACTTTAAGGCTCTTTTTCATCTCAGTAAAATTTGCCTTTTTCACTGTCTGCTGCTGAGTTATGAACGGTAATAGTGATAGCATTATAGAGGCAATGAAACATATGTTATGGGTTATTGACAGGAAACTCTCCATAGACAAGATCAAACTTAGAGACTCTTCTTTAAAGTGTGCTATTAGCAACAGGAGACAAAACTCATGAAGAGTTGAGGCTTTCTTTTGTTCAGGTGGGGACTCAGAGCAGGTGCCTCCAGGGCCACTAGTTGTCATTAAGCAATCTGAGGATGTGCTTTCTATTATGAAAAAGCTGAAGAAAAGGAGGATTAGGACTGCAGGCCCAAGAGAACTGGTCTGGTTAGAAATTTTGTGTTCCCATGGGTACAAGGCAACAGATATGGGCTGAGGGCTTTCACAATTGAAAAGAGACAGGCCATTGAACTTTGTTCACTAGCCAGGAAAAGCCACTCTCCACTTTCCTTTGTGAGTTTCCATAAACAGCATTATGCCTTTGTAGCTTTGTTGCTGTTTTCATTCTCCTGAAAGTCAACACAACAAACCAAGTGAATGCACACTGACTCTTGTAATGATGAACTGACCCACTCCAAAGTCTCAGCACTTTTCTTTCTCAGCAGCACTTATGACACAAGAAACTCTCCTTTTTGGTTGCTGTTTACATCAACTGGTATACAAAATACACAGTCACATATAACAGCTATTTGTAGTTCCAGCTTTTTTCCTTAAAACCACAAAAGAATAAACATACTTAAAAACAAAATTCCAAGCAAGCCAAAGCACAGTGAATTGTGTACATCAGCTAACTAATATCTGCTTATTTAATTCACCAACAAAAGATCCTGGTATGAAGTTGATGGGGAATGAAAGCTCAAGAAGCAGAACTTTAACACTATTCCTTTTTGGCTGAAGGGTTGCTTTTTTTGCTCTATCTCTGTTACCATGGTGAATTTTGTGAAGAAAATCCAAGGGTTTTGAAAAGCCTGTGAATGCCATCAGTTATTACATACTTTCATACTTGAATCCCCAATCTTTAAAATCCAAAACAATGTGTCTTGCAAGAGGAGGATGGATGCTGCAAATGTTGTGTGGGTGCATTTTAATAGGAAACATCAATAAATGACACACTGGGAAAATGTTGACTGAGAACCCTAGAAAACTGCTTCGATGAGTTTGCATGGTAATTGCATCCTGCTACAGCTAAAGTATCCCTTGTGCAAGAAATAACTCTGCATTCACATTAAGTGTGGCAATAGCTAGATTCTCTCCCGCTTCACAGTGTCCTGGGTATACTACTCTTATCTACATGTAAAGTAGAACCAATCTTACTCCTTTTGAGACTTCTCACCTCTGTGGCAGTTTTGACTATCCTGTTAAATATCTTTTTAAGAATCCACCCCTGTAACCTGAGGACAGGAAACTAACCTTGGGAGACAGAGGAAGGTCAAAGTATGAATTGTGGGTAGAAGGGAGAAAGAGGGGAACATCCTAGAAGCCCTAAGAATGAAGGAGAACTAATGTAAATACTGTTTCACAGATACTTACCACCTTTTGTGACTTGCTACAGAACAATATATGAAAGGCAAACCAGTGTTGATCCACATGGCATCACTTGTACATAGTTTAAGAAAGCAGCTTCATTTTCACTGCCTTTTGACCTTTCCTCTGCCCTGCAGCCACCTTCAATCATTACAATCCCCAACAATAACAGTCAAAAAATTGTTTCAATCCTTCAAAATTGCCAGTTACTCAAAGCTTAGGAGTGTTACAGATCAGCACTTGAAACCTGGCTTGCAGCTATTTATCAATCTTTTAAAAGGCTAAATTTTTAACAAAATGTGTGTGATTGTGTAATGTTTATATAGAAACAACAAGAAAACAGAGGTTTTTTTCTTTTTGTGAAGGGGGGTGTTATGGGTTGTTTTGCAATACCTAAATATCTCCAAAAAGTCACGTGTATGTTTCCTTATCAGAATATCTCAAGATACTTTTTTTTAAGTCTCTCATTAAGCTATCGTATGTTTTTTGAGTGTAAATGAGGAATCAGCATTTGTGCTTCACTAAGTCGATAAAATAAACAGTGAAGTGTTATCGCAAACTGTGCTTGATGTCAGGAATATGGGCTACACGTTTCATGCTGAAGCAAATTACATTACCCAGGGAATGTGAGAAAGGGCTCCGCTCAAAATATCTCCAGAATGAACAGGGACAAGCTCCTCCCTTTATATTCCTGAAGCAGTCTGAACCAAACTGGCCCGGCAGCCATGGTCTCTCACAGCTGCAAGATACAGCTGCTGCACGGACTGGTGGCATCTCGCTTGTAGGACAGACCAGTGCTCCTGACCCACATCTCCCAGAAGGCTCTGAGATGTGGCCCTGGAATGCATACAGGAGAGCCGTTATCCTTTCTGACCACAGCGGGGTGACTGTGACGCAGCTGGTGCACCAGGAAATTAGGACTTTGCCTTTTGGACTGGGAGAGACACCTGGCTTTCATTCAGTGGTGAGCCCCTAGCTTCCCCACCTCTCTAAGTTCATGAAAGAAATCACCTCTCCAAGATGCTGTCAGTAACTTGAGAGTGGCTACAAAAAAATGTGCTTGGCCACTCCATCCTGAACCCATGAGGACGTTTTCAGTGACTGCAGCTGAGTGACTTCATGGAATTTCTCTGCTATATATTTCTTCTCCTTGTTCCATTAGAAACGGTATACCCATAATTTCTTTCTATAATTTAATGTTCTCTGGATGTAATTGAGGCTTATGTAAAGTTTTATGACATACTAATGGCTTGAATAGAACTGAAACTGAAGACTATCTTATAAAGGAAACTGAAGGCTGCTAATGAAAGGTCTCATTAGAGGCAGCATGGAGAGAGTCAAGACTGACTTTCACCAATATAACTCTGAGCTGAGCTGGTCTACTCTCAAATATAACATTTAAACCTTTGGCCATTTACAAAAAAATAGTATATATCTACACTCTCCCCTACAATTCCTGAGCTGGACTGGTGGTAGGAGAAAAGACTTCAATATATTCATTTTCTTCAACATTCTCAACTTTTTCTGTCATAATATGCTCAGACGATTTGGAGTTTTAATGTCCAGAAATGATGCCTTTTAAAAGTGGTAAAGAATTTTGGGGAATTAATTCCTACTAGAGCAGGTGAGAATACAGTACCCTTGGGAAAGCTAACATATAGCAGTTCTTTGCCTTTGGGCTCATCTCTGTTGAATAGATAAGAAACCCAAATGATCACCATCTTAACATTTTATTATATAGTAGCTAGTCCCAGAAATTCTTATTTCTATGTTTCATATTGCTACTGAACTGAACGAGGATCAAAAGCAATCACTTCTAAAGAAGCTGCAGTCATTTCATTTCACTCCCACAATGTTTTCTCTTCTCTGCTTTCTCTTTCTCCTTTCATCTCCCATTAAAACCCTGTTATTGTTGGGTTTTAAAGTCATCAGGTTTCAGCTAAGTATAACCATGCCTTTCATTGAGGATAACTATTCTCTTCAATGACCTCAAGATTTTTATGATGATTTATCCATCAGAAGAGGGGGAGAGGAAGGAAAGGGGTATTAATCTAGATTTATAAAAGCAATGATACAGTATTCTGGACACCATTCTCCCTTTAAAAAATTCTCAGCAGAAAGATTATCTTTCTTTTGACTTCAACAAACTTTGACTAAAGCCCCAGATGAGCAACAAATATGTGCTGTGTATTTTATTATTTTCTAATCCAAGTCCTGTTGGAATCAAAAACCTTTCTGCCTCTCCTTAGCATAACTTTTAAGGAATATAAAGTTTTCTCTCTTTCACTTCAAAGATTTAGTTTACCTGTCCACATAATTGCTTAGCAGTCTTCAGGTGAAGACAGTTGATAATGCTGGCATTGACCCCAAGAAGAAGGAAGACTTGACAGCTGTCAGAGCACTTAGGAACTATAGAGGTAAGACAAAGACAAAACACAGTGAGTAGAAACAGTTGCTGGAGGAGCAATATTAGTTTTGCAAACTAGCTAAAGTTCTCCTTCGACTGAGAGAATTCCCTCAAAGTTGAAGGAAGCCGTGTGTATTCATGGGATGGAAGAGGGAGAAAATGCCTCAAGTGTCCCAGAGACTTCTGAATCAATAACTAAATACTTGTGACCATTATGGGGTCAGTGCCCACACTGAAGTCGTAATGGAGCTCTGTGCTTCGGGTCAGAGCACTCTCGGATGGTCTCAAAAACCCATCAGTAGGGGCTTTTCTGCTTCTGTGTCCATAGTTACGCTATTTTCCTTTTAATAACTGACAATACATGGAAAATATAAACATAAAATTTGTTTTAAAATGCATGCAGCCAGAGGAAACCAGCATTTTACTACGGAAAAGCTCTATTAACAATATAGGTAAGCAAAATAGTTTAAAATAGAGCAAAATAGCAACAGATAAGAGCTTTGGGATTTGTGCATGTGTGTGTGGAGGGGGGGATTTTTTTAATTTTAGTTTTATTAGTATCAATTATCACTTATGTAGGAAGAGCTGGGGTTTCATGACTGTTGGGTGGGGTTTTTTCGGGAAGCCTTACAGAAATTTGGTTTACAAAACATTGGTTTCTGTTTAAGGATTCTCCCAGTAAAGAAAGAAAGGTATGTATGTCTCATACCTGCCAAGATAAAGAGAAATTAAACTAATACTTTGATAATCACACCAGATTCCATTTAAAGTGTTTCAGTGAAAAAGTTTACTTTCATGTTTACATTACTCAGGGGATAAGGTTTCTTTTACGCTACCAAAACAAGCGTGACCATTTCCTAGCTTTCTTGATTAAAAATATGTTTCAGCAATGAGACGAGGCAAGTGAAACCTCAGGATGCCGGTCCCGCAAGGAGTTTCTGAACACACATGCACAGGTTTTTCAATTTCTTTTAAATTTGAAAACCAAAGCTTAAACTGAAGGAACTCCCTCTTTGAGCAGCTGTCTCTGCCATAGCCGTAGAGGCAAGGCATGGTAGTAATGATATTTTACTATTTCAAATTATTAAGGCTATTAAGATTTTTTCCTTTGGGATGAAGTGTTCCCATGTGGCAGAGTTTTGCCGTTAATCCAGGTGGAAGAACTTGTACACCTGTGCAATCCCGTGCCTTTGGCAAGCGCTTCATTGCTTCTGCTCCTAACAAATCCCACTGAACCACACACAGGGCTGTAGGCTATAAATCCATCAGCAGATGTAGCCAGCTGGTTTCTCAGAAATTAGCCAGTCTAGTTGGGTTGGTTCAGGGGGTTTTCTTTGCTTGACTGGTGTGAAATTGCTACTGATTAACTGCTAATCTGAATGCCGTGAGGAGAGTAATGCTGGAAAGTTATTTCAGAGTTATACTCAGCTATGTTGCTGTTGTTATAGTTCTGGTAAGTGTCCCTGGACTTGTTTAACATAAATATCTGGGCTGTTCAGCTACCTTTGCTGTCTTTCTAAAGAGATCTTGCTCCTACAGGCAGTTAATAAGGTCTGTTTAAGGCCAGTTTTGCTACAGGCACATGAATTTTCCTTGCTATAGTGACTTCAGAGTACCTATACATCTTAAATATTGAGTTTTGGGGAAAATCTTTCAAAAAGGGGTTTTATTTAGTGGTAATTTCTTGGGGTGATGGCGGGGGTTTCCAGTGTTTTGAGTCTCTTAAAGTTCTGGACCTCTTCTACTATGTGAAATAACTGAGGCATATGGATTATGAGGTCTGCAGAATGTTTTGTCTATGAACGTGGTAGAATTTCTGATTGTTGTAATAGTTTGGGACAGAAAATGATTTTTTCTTTCTTGTGTAAATTCCAAACTACTTCTATGAGCTGTTATTAAGCTTTATTTCTGATTTGTACTAGCCGAGACCAAGATGATTCAAGAAAGCATTTCTATGATGCAAAGTATGCTTTATGCAATACAATAGTACTTTTTTTAATAGTTTGCCTGAAGCAAAGCTAGAGTCTTGCTGATTATGACAGATTAGCTAAATCTGCAGATAGATCATAAAGCAGAGTGATATAAGATAAAGTGACCATAAATTATGGCATTTTTATCTGCCTATGTCTTTTTACTGCAGCATTAGCTTTGTTGCAGGTTGGTCAAAAAATTGCATATATGTTTCAGGGGCTCTACAATACTTAAAAGTCAATGTATTAATTTTTGCAATCCTAGAATAAAAACTTCAATTAAAAAGCAATACTCTGTTTTATGAACAAATTCAGCCAGTTCCTTGCTTTCAAGTGAAGCTTTCAACTTCTATATTATGGGCAGAGGTTACATCATGAGATGTAATCTAGCAGAATTACAGGACCAAGTCTGAATTTTACAATCTTGGCTTTCAGCACTGCTGTGAGAGCATTTAAAAACATTGAAGACTCAATTTCATGTAAGAATATCAGATCACAAAACATTTATAAAAGAGTTGATTCCAGGAGTATGGGAACAGACCACTGCATCAAATCCTCATGCATCCAAAGCACATGTTGGACACAACTAAAACTTCCAGTTTTGTTTCTGAAGTTCTGTTCATTCTTTTTTGTCTGGTTAACTCTAGTATCAATTGCTATTTTCTCCATGCTTATCTATTCAAAGCAGAACTATCTGCCTCCAGACTTGTTCTGTGTTGTGTAAATGGAAATCTCAAAGATCTCTGACCCACAACAATTTATTTGCTCTCGTTATAATGGTCTGCTGAGAATGGTCAGAGAAAGAGAAGGTTTGTTGCCCTCAAACTTCCTAGAGTGTCTGCAGAAGACACAGGACACAGTTACCAGTAATCTTTGAAAGAGCACTATAGGTAGGAAAAGAGAAAGTAAATGCAGTTTAAAAGTTGTTACAGGTGATTCTTTGAAGTGCTTACGGATGCTGACAGTGTAGTAACATCACTTGCCTCTTGGTGACAATGGAGTGGATTGGCCTTTTTTAGAATAATGCAATGCATGCTAAAAAGGTACAAGTTTACAGCTAAATTTATAGCTGCATAGTTGTTTAATATGTGACAACTTGTAGGATGCATAGGGATGGATGATGTTCTCTGTACATAGCGTCTGTTAAAAAAGAGTTCTTAACTCATTTCTGCTTCTACAGTACAAGAGGCGAAGCATATTAATTTCACCATGCTAAGGAAGTAGTGTCTGGAGTAGAATTTCCAGGAGTAGCCTGCCAAATGGGGGGAAAAAGTGGAAGAATTAAAATGAACAGCTGACAAAACAGCAGTCAGTTTTGATGTAAGGAAGAGGAGGCCATTCATGGAGAATTTGGGAAGAGGAGAGAGAGCAGACTGTGTGATGACTTTCAAAGAAGCAAGGGCTGTGAAGGCCCTCTAGCTGATATGTGCTGCTGAGGAACCTGGTCATTCTCAGCTGTTCTTCTACAAATAGAAATTAGAAGGTGATGTGTGTGGTTATGGGCTCATTTTGGAGTAGATGGAGGAATCATGGGATGTTTCCTTGACCCGTTTGAATAAAGAAGCCATTTGGCTATCTCTTCCTGAGAATGTGATTTAAATGCTAAATGAGCAGAGATGTACAAATATAGCTCAGCTGTTGATAATTATTTTACCTCTGTTCCTTACAGAGTTCAGAGAGCTTAAATAATACTCTAGAATTTCAGCTGAGAGCCTGATGGGATTTTGGGAGGCCTGATGAAGTTCATCATTCTCATAGTCTGATGGATCCTGGATAAAAGAACAGCTTACAGGGAAAAAAAATAATTAAGGTATCAACATAAATTACAGGTTGTGTGTAAATGCATGTTGTAAATCCCCTTCATTAACAGTTATTCAGGTATTGTGGCCAAGAGCTTAAAGGAATACAAAGAGAAAGGAAACAGAAACCTATAATGTTATAGTAGATAAGAGTTTCTTTCTGGTCCAAGAAGACTTTTCACTAAATAGTGATGATGCATTTGTTTCCAGCAATCAACCGCCTTGTTGGTTTTGCAGAGGAATATCAGACGGATTCCAGTGTATGATTACAGGTTCCCTGGAAATTAGGGGGGAGTTTGTCCAAGGAATTATTTAATGTCATGTCTAAAGTTGTGTGGAATGAAAGTACACTGACAATTCTTAAACTTTGAAACTCAAAGCAAACTATTTTGGCACAAAGTCTTAATTCTCAGTTCAGGTGGTATCTGGAGATATATTATTTTATACTATGTTTTTTGAAGGGTTTCTTTTTGCAACATGCACTTTGCTACTTTAGAGTTAATAATTTTTTAATGAACATTTGAGTGCCTAGATACAAAACAAAGTAGTGGCATTTTAAAAACCTTTGGATACATTTGCACATCCTACCTCCTGCTGCATAGGTAAAATAATAGGAGCTTATGATAAACAATAAGATAGAAAAGAGCAGAGGTCAGAACACTGAACAGCCTTACAATGCTACAAAGTGATTTTTTTTTAATTTATTTTATGTTTCATGAGTTTGAGGAGAAAAAAAATTGGCTTTTGTTTAGTTGAGGTTTGTGTGTCCTTGCTGACTGCTTGCTTCTTGTTTGTTTTTCACTTTTTCAGACTAGCATGAAAAATGAACTACTTGGGGGGGGGGGGGGGAAGAAAGGTCAATAAAACACACATATTGTACTCTAGCAGCAATGAGAGCAAGAGTTCAAGTACGATGGGATTTTAATTTGCTCATTAAAATAAGGCATCTAAAGACACCATTTTGGAGTTCTTTTTCATGGTGTTTATGAACAAGAAAGCTTATTCGAGAGGAAAGACTTATTTTTCAAAAGAGGAGTGTTGAAAGCTCTGCATGAAGAATGCAAGCAATGATGTTACCTCACTCAGGAACGCCATGAGTTTATGCACAATAGAAATGTGCACATTAGACATATGCAGTCATGGAAACTGCATGTGTCAGTCTGGGATGAAATTATGCATTTTATGTGCAGACAGGTGAGTTTTGCATTCAGATGGAAAACAAAACACTTCATCAATATTACAGGACGTACTATTGCAAAGCATTCATGTTGACTCCTTATTATAATTGCTTTGTTGGCACAAAGTAATTGTTTTTCATTTTGAAGTTTCCAGAAAATATTTAGCACATATGTACTATAAAATAGTCTGGTAGTATTTTTCCTGTGTAATTTTTTTCCATAGGGTTGTCTGAGTGTCTGATGCTGCAAAGAGAATTGTACTTGCAGAAGAAAGGCTAAACTTATGAATCAAAACATTCAGCAAGGATTTGCAAGGGCTGAAGTAAAACGTCAATCTGCATTTGACAAAATACAGTGCTAGCTTGGGCAATAAAGGAACATATGGACATCTTCCAGGCCCCACAGAGATGCAAACATTGTATTTTAAACCAATTGCCACTTTGTTGAAATAGCTCCTGAGCTTTTGTCAGTGGGAATCAAGAGGCAGCGACTGCGTTCCTCAACAGCAAAGTGTTAAACAACACCTCAGATTTGCCGGGTGGGAATAAAAGAGGCAAGCCTCCCATGAGCTCTCATAGGCCTGAGGTGACACTGATCCCGGGCAACCTGGCTGAGTATTTCCCATTCATGGGATCATGCCTGTCTTTAGAAGAGTAGTGAGAAGATGGCTGGAAGGCAAACACTGCAAGACTTCTCCAGACAGAGAACTGCACTTCATTCAGTCAGGTCTGCCCTTTTCAGAAGTAATTTGGCATGGAACAAATCCCAAGTACTTTCTTATTTTTTCCTTCCATTTAATAAGAAAGAAAAAAGCATTGAGGAAGCTTAAGAATTTCAAATGCTTTGCACTACAAGTCTTGAAATTTCTTTTTTCCTATTTCTTTTACTTTCCCTATTTTTTTTTTTAATTTTGCTTTTACCATGGAAAAACTGTGACAGCATAAGCACACCGTCGTATTAACACTTTAGTGTGTCTGGAAGAGGCTAGAGCCTATGTTTTCAAAGAGGCAGTATATGTTTAGCAGGTACCCTCCAGAGAGGTGGGTCTCTCAGCAGGATGAATTAGAAGTTGAAAAGGCTGCTACACTTAATTAGCTATAAAAATTGAGTTAATTTTCATTGTGAAGGGAGGAAAAAAAAAACCCCAACATGTCAGTGGTCTGAGTGCATGAAATTCTGCTCTAAAAAGTGATATGCGGAGCAAGTTATCAGTAGTTATTGCTGATACTTATTAGGTGCAATATTCCTGTCATTTGAAGGCTTAGGAGCAGAAGCTCATTGCTCACACCTCAGCTGCTCATGAGATCCCTGGGGAAGGAGCACTCTTTAAGGTTCACCAGTGAAGAGAAGGAGCTGAATGGCTCATAGCCCTGTATTCTTAAAATACCAGTGGGATTTGGAAGTAGATGAATGCTGTACCTCATGCTGGATGATGAGCCAAAGACCCGTGTTCAGTGTCACTGTGGTCACTACAGCAGCCTTGACAATAAGCAGAGAGGAGCATCAAGAATTGATACCTCTCATGCCAAGGACTCAACAGGCGTCTGTGTACAATGATTCTTGCACAACAAAAGGTCTAAAAGGCTGCTGAAGTGAGAAGGTAATGGGGGGGTGTTATTAGAAGAAGAATCTTCATGTGATAAACTTTCTCACAATCATTTGCTTTGAGTTGACTATTATAGAATCACAAATATTTCATAGAAAATGCAATAGATGTGCATCACTTCAAGACCCTGTGGATAGCATGAACATATTGCCCAAAACTGATGATGTGTTTCCTTGAAATCTTTAATATATTAATTCCTCAAGTATACCCTACACCTAAGTTACAGCTACATGCCTGGATAAAGCTGTGATTACTACATGTGTCAGTAGAAATAATGAAACAGTTAAATTCAGCTAGCCCAAGTAATAGTAGCAGCAATGTTAGCTTTAGCTCACTGCAGCAACCAGAGTGCATTTCTGAGGTCCATGCGGTTTGTGGCCCGATCATGTTTTTGCACGTACTAAAGGCAATGCTGCTGTACCTTCGCTGACGCTGTTTACCCCTATGTTATATATGGATTCCACTATGTTATTCGCATATATGCATACTACCCCTATGCTGTATGTGGATTCCACTATGTGAGACACAGCACAAACGAAACCCAGGCAGCCAGACCATCTTCTACTGCCTGCTCTGTCCCTGCACCTTTTTTTGGCATGTGTTTACAGATGGGGGATGATTCAGAATCAAAGTCTCTAACAAGTCAGGTTAAATGACCAACTCTATGATTCTAGGATGACTTTTCCTTCCCTTTAGCTGTAAAATGTCTGAAAGGAAGTGGCTACACAGGTTGCACTGGGTAAATCAAGGGATTCATTTGTTTTGGTTGCAAAATGGGATATCTGATACATAAATGTTGCTAATCAGGGACTGTTAACTAGTGTATTTACATAATTTAAGTACTAATACATAATTTAAGTAGGGATAATTTGTCTAAGAATCTTACCTATTTCTGTCACATAGCATTAGCAATCACTGCAACCTCACCAAACACAACGTTATTTATTCTGTCTTTCTCCAGGCTGTGTAAAATCACTCCAAGTCATGGCTTCTCTTTATCTGACATAAGAATAATAGCTTAAGTTTGTGAGAATAAAGTACAAGATGTTTACAGGCCTCATTTCTCTTTGAAATATGAATAACCTTTAAAAAAAAAAAAGTATCTAGCCACTTATTTATACTGATGGGTGTTATACTCAGAATTTAGCACTCAATAGAGAAACTGAATACAGATATACTACATATCAAAGGGGATGATACCAAACTAAAATACAGTCAATTTAAGAAAATGAGTTTGAAGTATTTTGAGGAATTGGTTTTCTTAATAGTACTGCCAATTTTTCTGGTATTGCTATTAATATTATTATTATTGTGGTTTTGTGGCATTTTCTTAGTTTTAAACATTCTCCCCACTCCTGCAGTTTTGTGAAAAACCCTAGCAAACAAGATAGAATGTTGACTGACAGACCACATAGGTAGGAAAGAAATTGATGGCATTAGATTGTCCAGTTGATTGCACAAGTGAACAAAGTGAAATAATAGACTGGTAATGGTATGAGTGGTGTGGAGGAGAAAAAAAATATTTCAGACAAAATTATGATTGTTAAGTTGATGGTTCACGATGGGCATGGTTTTTTTCAGCTTTGAAAGAATATTCTTATTTCAATACTACACCAGGAAGACTAGGAAAGGAGAACTGTAATTATTAAAAAGCCAAGCAATGGCAGTTATTTTGTATTTCAAAGTGAACAGATATATTTATTGTTTTCTTGAATGCACAGAAAGTAAATTACAATAGTGGATTATTTATATTAATTTGATTTCTTAATTTTGATATCCACAGAAAATATTTATTATTCCTTTCATCATTTCCTTGTATGTGCTTGGTTTCTGCTTTTGCTTTTGCTTTTCCCCCCCCCCCCCCCCCCCTTCCTTTGGTCCTTGGTTTATACTTACTTTTTTCATTTAGGTCACAGTATTCTTCTTGGAAGCATGTTGGTCAGGGACATATTAGAGCAGGGATATAGATCTGAGCTTCATTGTCAAATGTTAAACTACTGTCACCTGAAAAGAATGGATGTAATTTAACATGCTGTGGTTAAAGTCTGTCCTAAAATGGGATCTTTTTTCACAACCATCTTTTATCTTATTGTCTGTGAAAACAGGTAAATCTTCCTTCTAAACTTCCCCTTATTTAGATCTCAGCATAGATCAAGTTAAATACATGCAAGCAAGTTTATGAACTTTCCACTCTTTTATTCTTTATGCTTCTACCTTTGTGTTGTGCCAAACACAGTTCAAAGAGCGCTTTTCCTGAGCAAGAGCAAAATGTACTATATTCCAGCAAAAAGGTCAGAACACTGGGCGATTTACCAGGCTGCAATATCATGGAGGTTAAATGATCAATCATTAGTGAAACATAAGGATGCTCCTGTTGTTTAATTTCCTCATTTAGGGATCTGCTCAGCAGTAAATAACTAGCCTGCTAATGATTATGAACCCTGTAAATGCAGACAGTAAGCATAATTAAAGAACAGAAATTTAATGCATCTCTATCTTCCTGGAAGCAGAAAATTCCTTCCTTTTAAAAGGGTTCTTCTCGTGCCCCTGAAATGATACCAACTATTCCTTAGGTTCTTATGATGAATGTCTGAGCCAGATTAACAAATATCATAGGGGAAAAAAAAATTCTGGACAATTCCAGCCCGTTGATATAATTTACGTATAGAAACTATTTTGAAACCTACCTGAACCTCAAGATTATTTCATGCGTTGCCAAAAGATTTTTGTAGCTTGTATCTATCTTTCTGATGTGAAGTGGACTACAAAGTCTACCCTCAGTTATCAGGTTCAATCTCCATGTCTGAACAGGTGTTAAACCATCATGCTTCACCTCAGAGCTACTTCCTTGCCCTGTTATCCCTTGCAGCACTGACCTGACACACTTTCACACCACAACAAATTCTCTAGGCACAGGTAAAACAATAAATCTCTTTTGTCTGGGTTTGGTTATGGTCCCGCTACATTAACTGGATAGGGGATTTGAGTATACCTGACCTGATATAAACCCATATTGGAAAAGACTGGTTAAGTTGAGGTTTGAGAGATCTATAAGGTAGTTAAGCAACTGGTGAAAGGGGAAACATCAGGCACCAGTGCTGGAAAAGGTCAGGCAGGAGAAGGTCAGCAGTGGAACACTTCAGTAATCGGTTTGGGACCAATCTGCCTAATGCTCTGAAGAATGGTGTTAGCTTCTTCACAAAAAAAAAAAAAGAGCACATTTAGGTGCTGTCAACAAATATTACTTCACTTAGAAAAAGCTGGAAGCCCTTGACAGCTTGTAAGAATAGTGGAGACAGAAAAGCAAAAAGGCATCCTAGAAAGAACTGGATCAGTTTCTGACAGCTAATATCTGACTTTGAGAGACTGGACCCCAGTTTCTGCTCCTGCCTGAGGGCTGTTCCAAATGCTCACTTACATCCATCTTTGAATTTACATATTTACATCAGTTTAAAACATTTTGCCTAATGCAGAAAAGTCTGATAAATCAAATAGTTCTTGTTCCCTCCCTGGTGTTTATTTCTCCCCATTATTTAAAGGGAGTAATCCCCTTCTGGCTTTGTTTTTGATGGACTAAGGGACAGCTCTGTTTATTTTCTTCTTTACATAATCAGGATCATCTCACAGTTTTCTGTGGCTGTTGAAAGTTCACTCTGTCCTTTACTAACTATAAGTAACTAAAATCTGTTGCAGTAAATGAGGTTTGTACCAGTGGAGGATACTTTAATATCTCCCCTATTTCTGCTGAGGTATCTTGGCTGATATATTCTAGGATAACATTTGCCTTTCACACAGCTGTACTGCATTGAGGGCTCATAACCATCATCTGATCAGCTAGCACATGTGGATCCTCTTTCTCCAGAGATCACTAAAATGCTGAGAAATAGCCTAAGTAGAGCACTGTAGCAGCCCTAGGATTTTATGATAGGTATGTGTAGCTAGGGACTGGAGGAAATTTTATTAAGACAGTTTCAGTGGAAATATAAACATTATTGGAAACACTATGAAATGCAGAGTTTCAAACCATATGCCCCAGTTTTTTTAAAGTGATTTTTCTCTGATGATTATTTCTGGATGTTATTATATTGCTAGGTGTTATTGCAGGTATTGTAAATGATTCCTATGGTTTGGTTTGTTTGTTTTTTTTTAAAGGCAGAAAAAAACCAGCTGAGCAATACTAACTTTCCTTCAACAGTGCTTCAAAGCATGCCAAAATACCTTGTTTGGAAGTCCAGAATAATATGCAGACAGGGTGCAAGTGAAATGACCCCCAGCTGTATGGGGTGGAGCCAAAGGACACTGATTTTACAAGTAATGATAAATGGCACCATGTAATGTTCATCTCTCCTGGTTAACTGAAGTCAGGAAATTAGTAGCATTCCTTTATTACATACCTTTATGGTGTCAACAACAAACTACACCTTTGCCAGGCTGGAACTGTAGTTCCTGGAATCCGTCCATTAAAGGGAATCCACAAAAAGCTGGAAGAAATGAGTGCAGCTTTTCCCTGTGAGCAAGTGAAATTGCAGGAAAAACAGAGAGGTTAAAGTAGAGGATGAAAGGTGCGGGAGTAGGACCTTCTGCCTGCAGTCCCTGAAGGACCTCCTGCCTTGGGCATTTAGAAACTTTTCTTCATTCACTTGGGTAAGTGATTGACTGATGGTTTCTTTGAATATATTACATCATCTGGATAATTGTGATAGATACCTATAAAAGAATCAATAGCATGTTTGAGTTTTAGGAGTAGAAATGCTGGACTATAACAGTTTCATTCTGGCATCTCACAGTGTTCGAATAGATGAAACGAGATTGAAAATACTACCAGAGCACAGACCATCTGCAACAGTAAGCCAAGAGGAATCACTGGGAAACTGCTTTATTGATAGACCTCTTTAACAACAGCTCAAACTGAGAAGAAAAAAATGTTTTTAAATTGTCTACAGTAGAGCAGAAAAAATGTTTCTCTTGTAAAAGATGTCTTCTACTTCATAATCAGAAAAAAGTGACATAGGATTTCAATAAAACTATAATATCAAGATCATCAAATGAGAGATGTAATCAGAAATGAGAAACCAGCATAATGTAGCCAGGGTATGTGTTTGACAGAAGTGAATGGAAAAAGATCTGGGAATTAACACTTAATAAATGAAAGAACATTTTTCTTTCCTTCCAAGAAAATTAATTAAACATAAGTCTTCTCAAAAATTATATCTATGAACAATTTACCTCATTTGACCACATTTGGAGCTTTCTGAACTATCTGCAGCCATACGATGTTATAATTTCTCACATATGCTTGTTATTTAAAACTTAATGTTAGACTCCTTTCCTTCCTATAATATTTTCATTTTTCTAATTCACTTACAACTTTAGAATTTCTTAATTTTAACACGTTTATAATGGACTGCTTCCTCATTGCTTGAGTCCAGAGCTTAGGCTTATGATCAATTTAAGAATAGTGACAAAGATATGATGAAAACAGTGGGATTTGAATAAACTTCTCTATAAATAAAAAGATATAACTGCATCAGGGTCAATGACATACCTTTTACTTTTAAATGCTATACAAAGTGACAGACTGTTACCTGCTTCCATACACAAATATAAGCACCCCTAAGATGACTTATCCATAGTATTCAAAGCCCCATCGAATCCAAAATGACAGTGAGGAATCTGCTTAAAGATATTCAGGAATCCTTAACTACTTTAGCTGCTTTAAAAATCCCTGGGTTTTATTCCCTTCATTGCTGTGCATCATCTAGTTCTGGGTGAATCTGATATTGCAAGACATACATCTAATCTCATGAAAATGCAGAAACCCATGTTAGCGTATTAAGAATCTGCTCATGCATCCTGAGAAGTGTCTCCCCTTTGAGCAGCACCCTCAACCGCCTTCACGCTAAGACAGAAGATGCTGACAAAAACTTTTCCAAAGACATTATAGGCTTTCCCTTTTTAAATCCTTGCTTCAGTTTAAGTTAACACATGCAATATCTTCTTTCTCCTAAGAAATTTTAGCCAAGATGCAAGAAAAAGGGCAAAGAATGGGTCATTGTTGTCAGTCAAATTTTAAAACAGAATGATGTCTCAGCCCCTCTTTAAAATATTTTATAACACGAGCAAAGGCAGAAGTGATTATAAATGTGTATCCAGTCTTTAAGATTTGTTTTTTCAAATCCCTTTAGGATTGTAATTGCATTTTAACCTTGTATCATAATCCTTGTATTGTAATTATTGTACCTCTTCCTGCTCACAGAACAAGGGTTGGACATCTATTAAAAAAAAAAAAAATCCAGTTCTACAGTTTTGGCATATGGCTTACAGTGCTGAGCTAGCAATGACAGTCTGCTGTTCTTTAGAGCCTGGTACAATCCTGTTAATGCATTACAGCCTTATAATAACCGTCTCACTAGCTGTATGCATTTAAGCATCTGATGGTACAGGGCTCAGGAATACGTCAGTAGTGACTTTCAGACAGGGAGGGCAGGATCAGCACCACCTGTGTTACTCTTATGACCAAAAGATTAGGCAATACAGTTTCATAAACAGGCAGAGGACTCCTGTTAACAGATGCCGATGGACATGTGGAAAATCAGCAGTTCCTTAATCTCACTGAGGACAGGCCTTATACTGTGACAGTTAATCACATTTGTTCCTTCTCCTCACATTCTTTCATATCTAAAGGCCAACTAAAAGCAGATTTATATATTACAAAAACATCAATACTAATAAATCATTAAAACAAACAAACAAAAAACAACCAAAAAAGTGTCCGCCCTGCCCCCAGGTTTATGTGACAGGGCAAATGCAACCATAGTGTGAGCATGGCTGCAGTCAGCTCCCTTGCTGTTCTCCCTCTGATGGGCTGCAGGCAGGGGGAAGAGCAGCTCTGCACAGCAGCATGTATTCCTTCCTGGTGGAGCTGAAGAGCAACTGATTGTGATCATACCACCATAACCCCCCTGTACTCGGCACTGGTGAGGCCGCACCTCGAATACTGTGTTCAGTTTTGGGTCCCTCACTACAAGAAGGACGTCGAGGTGCTGGAGTGTGTCCAGAGAAGGGCAACAAAGCTGGTGAAGGTTCTAGAGCACAAGTCTTATGAGGAGCGGCTGAGGGAACTGGGGTTGTTTAGCCTGCAGAAAAGGAGGCTGAGGGGAGACCTTATGGCTCTCTACAACTCCCTGAAAGGAGGTTGTAGCGAGGTGGGTGTTGGTCTCTTCTCCCAAGTAACAAGCGATAGGACAAGAGGAAATGGCCTCAAGTTGCACCAGGGGAGGTTTAGATTGGATATTAGGAAAAATTTCTTTACCAAAAGGGTTGTGAAGCATTGGAATGGGCTGCCCAGGGACGTGGTGGAGTCACCATCCCTGGAGGTATTTAAAAGACGTGTAGATGTGGTGCTTAGGGACATGGTTTAGTGGTGGACTTGGCAGTGTTAGGTTAACAGTTGGACTTGATGATCTTAAAGGTCTTTTCCAACCTAAATGATTCTATGATTCTATAGCAGAAACACAGTAAATAGGATCTTATGTGAAAGAGAGGGTGTCAGAAGCTCCATGGCATGTTTCCCCATCAGATGGCATCTATACTGTTTGTGGGGTAGGTCCAGTTTAACGACCTTTTGCAGTCCTGAACTGCAGTAGTTTTTGCCTGGTAAGTTAGATGATGTTTGCATTTGGCTAAGAAAATAAATTAACCTACCTGACTGGGAAAGTCTGTCTTTGCCAGGAAAAAAAGAGACATGGGAGAACTAAAACATACAGTCCTACCCCAGGAACCCACAAGCTGGATTGCACAGTATTGGCTCTTGAAAAGAAAAACAAATAAACAAAATGTTTTTTGTGGCTTGCATGTGTAAATATATTATGGATTTTTAGTAACTTGGCATTCATGGTATCCTGGGGGACCATGTAGTTTATTTCTACAATGCTAACAACGGGCAAAAGTGAATTTGATGAACTAGAATAAAACACTGAAGTTGTATGAGCTCAGCAAAGCTTTGTGGGTGATGGCAGCACAGGAGCCCACAGGCTGCCTGGGAAGCCGTACAGACAGGAGTTTGGAAGGCAACTAACTGTCCTTATCCCCACAGTGTTTAGAACTGCTGACTAATGGTGAATGATGCTGGTGTTCTTCACCTAATATTTTTCAAGGAAAAAAGTCATTTTCAAGCAGTGTTCTATGTTTGGCTCATCGCTCGTGATTTTCTTCATTCATCTCCATTAGCAATTCTGTTTATACAGTTTGGTTTATTAAATATATGCACCGAGGGAAATTATCTTCTTTTATTCACAGACTAGACTCTAGGCACTGTAGACTCTCTTATCCCAGTTCATAACTGGGAGGGGGAGGCGTTTGTTGTGTTTGGGGTTTTTTTGTTTGTTTTTGTTTTTTAATTTCTTATGTTTCATGGGACAAACAGTCATTTCCTGCCTAGGTCTTGTCAAATCTTACTGAGCTGATTTCCAATAGGACTAATCAAAGCATGGCCTGAGAATTGGCCTTCTGTCAGAAACACATCACTATTTTGATATTTGAAAAAGAGAAAAATATTGCTGAAGAGAACTGATCCCTTTTTTTATATCAATTTACACCTGGGCAAGTATCTTTTTTATGGCATAAATCATATGTAATGTTCTTCCTTGTATGCAAGCAATGAGAAAATATCCTCAGGCAAGTTGTTTTCCAAAATAATCAGCTCAAGCATTCCCCACCTGGAAAAATATTGTTATGGCACTGTGGCTTGAAACAGAGTGAGTGGTGGAATATGACTGATGTTAGCCAGTGTACCAGAAAATGTTTTTGTTTCAGACGTTATACCTGGTCTCAAATCCAATTCCAGCTTTAGTGGTTTAGTTACTCAAGGGCAGACATCAAATACCTGCTCTGTCCACTGTCCTTCACTGCCAACACCATTAATTTTCCATATGAATCAGCACATCTCTATTTATTCTTTAATTGATTGGTAATACTGAGTTCTAATTGAGATTGTAAAATGAAAGTTGCAGATTTGATTGTCTGCTCAGAGTTCAGAGCACTTCAGTGATCAGAGCTATCAGTCTTATAAATGGTATAAGCAAATGCAAAACAACAAAGAAAAAATCAAATTCACAGTGCTGCAAATGAGCTAACTGGTGCTTACTTCCTATTCAGGCTGTAATACAGGCAAGAGCAAAATGTATCTGGAAGAAGAAAAACAAAACAAAACAAAGTCAAGGTGAAAACAAAGTCTTTCCAACTTTTATTTCTGATGTGGCAAATCCTCCTGAAGAGAGCAGCAGATTAAATACTGCCACAGTACAACCCATGACTGTCATCCTGGAATCAAGTTAGAATTGATTTCCAGACTCCAACACAGGAATATGTAGAAATAATTTGGTGGAAATGTTATAGAAATATGCATTCAGCAAGAGGCAAGCAGTGTGGAGCATTAGCCTTCGTTAGCCCTTGTGCTGGTATAAACAGTTGTTCAAAGTCCTTCTCCCTCTTGAAGACAACAGTAAACGGATGAACAGTTTTGTCTTCATTCAAGCTAATAGCATAATTGTGGAAGCAATTCAAATATTAAGAAAATAAGGTAGTAAAGTTTAACTTCTCTTTTGTAAGATAGTATGTAACATCGTCTGCTCTGGCACACCAGTTTTGGCTGGCAGGAGGGATGAATGCGCAGTCAGGGCTTGTGGCACCCCTTGAAGGAGGGAAGGCCACTTCCCCAGTCTTCTGAAACAACAGAACTCATCTGAAAAACCTGATTTTTGTCATGCTCCAGTCTGGGCTTGGATCTCCTCAGATAAGGACAAGGAGTCTTTCCCCTTTAACAAAATTATTTCATTCTTCTTGCCCCTGAGTCACTCTATTTCTGATTTTTCAATTTTTTTCTGTGCCCTGTGGCTCTCAGTCCATCCAGTCCTCCTCGTCCTCCATGCAATTTTTTTTCCTTTGTCCCTATGTATCCTTTCTGCTGTGTGAGATTTTTTTGCACACATTTTTTCACATTGTATCAACCACTTTCCACAACCTGAACCAAATCCTGCTCTTGACTAGTGATCAGGACCTGTTGACGGTGAAAGAAAGATTCCTTTTCACTTCATATCGTTTGTGAAGTACACTCAAAAATACTGAGCAAAGAAGCATCCTATACTGAAAATTGTGCCTCCTTCCCCCTATACATGCTAGTTTACCTGTGTGAGTACTGTCTTACCAGTTGTGGAGAATGATTTAGGTCAAAGATAAATGGAGGAAGCAGTCATCTGAACGGGGAGGGGGAAATGTCCAGTTGAAAGCAGAAAATACAAAAGGGCATGATACATGGGGTAGTTAATCAGATTAGATCAGTTAGTCCACCTGATTGTGCCCCAAACCTCATCATGTGCTGCATTCCTTTTCAAAGACCAAATATAAATTACTGAATCACTCAGGTATATTTGGATGTGTACTTATGGTCCAAATTCTAGACTGCTAATTTGAGGCATCCAAAAATAACCCCCCCAGAGTTAGACAATCATTTAGTTTAGGGATTGCTAATCCCAAACAAAATATGGTTTGTTCCTTGCTTTATTTTCTATTGTAAGTGTCTCATTTGAGAATGAAAGCCTTTCAGTAGAAAAGAGAAGGAAAAAGAAAATCCCCAAAATCCCATAAGAAAGGCATTTCAAATAAAGAAATATTGCTCTGTGATACAAAAAGATGTTGAGGTTAGGCTCAATGAGTATCAGAGTGACTAGTGCTTAGGAAACACTTAAAGACAGCAGAAGTAAATGACAACTGTGAATGTTTCAGGCAGTGGACTCTGATCCTGTTAGCCTGTTCAAAAATTAAAGGCACTATCTATATCCAAAGCACACTACAAAATGCAAAGGGACAAGGTCACTGTAACCAAATAATGTCGCAATATGGCTAACTAAACAGCACCTCTCCTGTGGTTGAGACCCGTGATTTTGAGCCCAATATTTGGGGCCACCAGTAGCCTCAGGGTTAATGGGAGAACTGAGCCAGCCCTGTGCCAGGGGCACATCATAATGCTCCTATGAAGGGAAATTAATTACCCTGCATGGTTTGGGTGCCAAGGGACAGGATGGGACAGGACATGGCCACGGACTGAGACCTTTTCAGGGACTCAAGGGAAGCTATCACAATGCACACAAGAAGGTATGTGTGGCCTAGGCCCCAGCAGGGACATAAAAAAGGGGTCTAAGAAGGGTAGCAGAGATTAAAGCCCCCTTTAGGAAATCTATATTTACTGGTAAATATATGTCCTTTGTCAACACGCATTTGACCATAGCCGGGCAGTTTTTGTGGCGAGCAGAGAGGTAGGGTGTTATTCATCTATTACACAAGTGCTCCCCAACTGTTACAAAAACTCTTAAATTGGTTTCCCAGTTGAGTCCTTGGAAGCTCTGTCTGGCACAGGAACTGAGAATACACAGACAAGAAGCTTCTTTAATTTTTCTTCTAATTTTAATATTTGGTTTAAAATGCATCTTTTCAGTGCAGGGGAATGAAGGCTGTCAGGTGGCTTTTAAATGTGCTTGCTAAAAACACAAATGTAAATGAAATTAAAAAAAAAATCCACCTTCTACCAATAATGAAGCCATCAAGAAATGTAACACTGCACACAGAAATAGGGTCCCATTATGCAAATGCATTGCAGAGGATCTTAATAGATGGGAGCCCCTCTGTCTCAGTCTATGTAATTAAAATGTACTGTATATAATTAAAATTAATGTAATTAAAACAGTCTCAGCACCAAGTTCAATTATGTCACTCAAATGTTGCCTCTAGACACACCAGAATCGGCACATCAGTAATATGGAGAAGATAATCCCTATATTCCTTTAGATTAATAAACAGCTGGGACCAAAAAAGTGTAAAAGGGTAAAAAAAGCAACAGTGAAATTATACTTTTCTTCAGAAAAGATTGTCCAGATGGAGACTGGTGACGAGTGGCGTCCCACAGGGGTCCATACTGGGACCAGTACTGTTCAATATCTTCATCAATGACACAGACAGTGGGATCGAGTGCACCCTCAGCAAGTTTGCAGGTTACACCAAGCTGAGTGGTGCGGTCGACATGCCAGAGGGATGGGATGCCATCCAGAGGGACCTGGACAAGCTCGAGAAGTGGGCCCCTGTGAACCTCATCAGGTTTAACAAGGCCAAGTGCAAGATCCTGCACCTGGGTCGGGGCAACCCCCCAGTATCAATACAGGCTGGGGGATGAAGGGATTGAGAGCAGCCCTGCTGAGAAGGACTTGGGGGTACTGGTGGGTGAAAAGCTGGACATGAGCCAGCAATGTGTGCTTGCAGCCCCGAAGGCCAATCGTATCCCGGGCTGCATCAAAAGCAGCGTGGCCAGCAGGTCGAGGGAGGTGATTCTGCCCCTCTACTCTGCTCTGGTGAGACCCCACCTGGAGTACTGCGTCCAGCTATGGAGCCCTCAGCAGAAGAAAGACACGGACCTGTTGGAGCGGGTCCAGAAGAGGGCCACAAAAATGATCAGGGGGATGGAACACCTCTCCTATGAAGAAAGGCTGAGAGAGTTGGGGTTGTTCGGGCTGGAGAAGAGAAGGCTTTGGGGAGACCTTATTGCAGCCTATCAGTACTTAAAGGGGGCTTATAAAAAAGATGGCAGCAAACATTTTAGCAGGGCCTGTTGCAACAGGACAAGGGGGAATGGCTTTAAACTAAAGCGGGGTAGATATAGACTAGATAGAAGGAAGAAATTTTTTATGCTGAGGGTGGTGAAACACTGGCACAGGTTACCCAGAGAGGTGGTGGATGCCCCGTCCTTGGAAACATTCAAAGTCAGGTTGGACGGGGCTCTGAGCAACGTGATCTAGTTGAAGATGTTCCTGCCCACAGCAGGGGGGTTGGACTAGATGACCTTTAAAGGTCCCTTCCAACCCAAACTATTCTATGATTCTATGAAAACAAAAATGGTGCTTTTTCTCTTAAGAGAAACTTGTAGTATCACAGAGATCTCTTCTTTAATGCATATGTACAAATAACTAGCAGATTAAACATCTGATAGGGCAAAACCCAACAGTTTAATCCTCTAACGTAGTTCTGTATCATTAATAAAGATGATAAAATACTATTCCAACAATTAGTCTTGTGAGTAGAAAAGCTAGCAAAACCTATAGCTTTACCATCCACAGGTGGACGGCCCTCAGTACCATCAGCTTTACACCACTGCTGTTCTCAGCTCCCACCCATGTCCCCTACCTGTCTTGCTCATTGGCTAGGCAAAAAGCCCACGTAGCCCAGGGCTGTAGGTGCCCTGCCAGCCACCTCCTCCCTCCTGCAGTGTCACCCAGCAGGAGGACAGATGTTCAAGGTGAACATTTAGGATGTGAGACATGAACCCCCAAGCCCTCCAGCCCTCTTTCCAAGGGGGTTAAGTTGTCAACCAGACTAAAGGATGCAGAGGCAAACTGATACCACGGTTCTATAAGCACCTTTCCTTTGGAAAACAGGCTAAGAACACAGTCAAGGTGGCAAACAAAGTTTGTGTTTGTGGGAGTTTTCTGGGGGGAAAAACAAACCTCACAATCTGTTGTTTTACAGCATAAACAATGGACTAATAGGACACATTTATATGATGACAATTGCAAATGTTTCACATTTCAAAGGAAATGGTAAATGGATGATTCTGGTCTTAATAAAATCTTGATATCTTCATAAAATATTCCTGAAGTGGTTATTATATATCAGCATTGCAAATGTCTTCTTTGACATTGTCTAAAAAGTTTCTGAGATTGGAAAGTGATGCTGTAAGAATACCCAAGTTTTTGCAGAAATATGCTGATCCTGAAGGTCCCAATACAAGTCCTGACCCTGAAATCATCTTTCAAAGATGAAAGTTAGGTACTAGACTCTCAGCAATCATGAAAGACTGTATCCTATTAGCCCCTTGAACACCATCAATTTACACAGATCCTATACTTAGATTACAGTGATAACCCTTAACATTTCTACAGTCCTTTACATATTCAAAGCCTTTTGCAGTTTTTTCTTGGCAAGTGTGTGGCAATGATATTGCTTTCCGTCCATCTTTAAGGCTGCTGTGTAATACCTTCTATCTACAAGATAAATGAAAATGGATTAATAGGATAAGGCTGAACCTTATCAACCCTAAAACAATATTTCAGCTCAGCAGTGCTGCCCTCTTGTCATGATAAGATGAATGCATTCCTGAGTGTGAAATGAAACAACTTCACAGGAGATCTCATCGTTTCACAGCTTTTTTGTCTCATGTTTTATATCTGGAAATTATCTTAAATTACTAATATAGCCTAGTAATAGTAAAGGCTCCAAGTTTCACAGAGCAATAGAAATGCAACATATGGAATGCCTTGTCTTCTTTTTGCTCTAAGCATATATGCATTTCTATGTATTGGTTTTTTTCTTGGGGGGGGAGTAGTAGTAGGGAGGAAAAAAAGTAGGGTAGCAACAGGCTACAGGATATTTATATAGCTTAGTTGGTTTTGAATGGCTAAACCTGAAGAATTTCACAATATAAACTTAAAGAATGGAGTCAGCCAATTTCAAATCCATTAGCAGTTATTCTGCAGAGCTTGAAGAGGGTAAGTAAGTGAGGTACCAGATGACACAGACTTATCTCTACACAGAGGTGTGGGGTGGGAGCGGAGGAACCATCAACCAGTGTAACCTCAGTCCAGGAATGGACAGACAAACCAGCTGAAAGAGTCGTGAAGAGGACAAAGAGAGGAAGAAGAGCGCAGATGGGTTTGACAAAGATAAAACATGTCAAATCAATTTTCCCAGTAATCTGGTAAGGTTTCTCAGGAACCTTTTTCCCAGTAGTCAGTCTCCCCTCTTTCCCAAAACTAATAAGATTTTGACACTTTCTCACATTACATTCTTACAAACAGGCTAGTGAAGCCTGGTCCAGACAAAACTATTACAGAAAAACTATGATAGATTGCAAAAGTGGATGGAAAACTGTTAGCAGAGAGTGAATATCACTGGTTCATGATCAAAATGGAAAGAAATATTAAGTGTGGTTTTGCAGGATTCTTTATTTGGTCTTAATTAATATATTGGTATTAGTGAATATATTTATTAAAGACCTGAATGGTAGAAATTAGATTATTCTCACTAAATCAGCAGGTGATATCACCCTGGAATATACCACTACTATGTTAGAGAGCAGCATTAGAATTCAATACCATCTTGACAAATAGGGAAACAGACTGAAAAAAGTAATATAGTTCAGCAGGGAAGAGTGCACATACAGAGCCAAGAATAATCAATTGCATGACACAGGATCAGGAATGATTGCCTAGACAGCAGTTCTGCAGAAAAGATATGCAGTTTATAATGGATTACGAGAGGAAGATGATCCAACATTGTCACTTGTTGCAAAAAAGGCAAACAGCTATACTAGAACAAGCACACAAAGGTACAGCCTGACAAACACATGAATTTGTTTGTTGTAAAGCACATTTTTGTGCATTTGTGAACTGTACTTTTAACCTCTATGAATTTGTGTGAAAAAAATAAGATTTTACTGCTTTTTAATCATAACAGGTAAAATAAAAATAGTACACAAATGTAAAAGAGACACGGATTATTTTCTAGTTCATGCAGCATCAACGGATTTATTCACAAAATCTCCTTAAAAAAAATTACTACAGATAATATGTTGAAAATTGTAAAATGTTCCCCTGTTGACTTCCATATATGATTAAATTAGCCTAGTTTCCTGATATGGTTTATACAGAATTCATTAAGAGGCCAGGAAATAAAATAAAAACAATAATTGTGATTGTCCCCTCCCAGCCACTTTAGGAGTAACTTCTCAAAGTATTATTGCACTTTAATTAGAAATGTGTAGAATACAGACTAGTTTAAAACAGTGGAATATATAAGCCATCCATAACACTAATTAGAATTTATGTTATTAGTTCCTGATAATAAGAAACATGAGAAAAAAATGCATTTTATGGTAAACATTGATTGAAAAGCATAGGAAAAGCTGCTTATTTCATTTTTTTCTATTCTTTGTCTTAGAAACAAAAGGAGAAATAAATACTTACCTTCTGCTATGGGAACGACAAATAGTGTCTTTACTATAAAAGGTGCCAATCAAAGGTAGAGTACTTTAAGTTCTTGACAGTAGTTACTCAGCTAACTATTTCAAATGTTAAATCCAAACTCCCCTAAAGCACAGGTGGTTTATGGACATTCAGTTTTTCAGTTCAGCAAAACACTGTCACTAATAGAGGCTGAAAAATGTTGATGGTAAACAAAATATATTTCTTCTACAACCCTGATTGTTCATCATCATAATCTACAGATACGGATTGTGTGAACTGCAAAGAACAGAAGGCCAGGGAGTGAACCCTGAGGAACATCAGCCAATTATCATTATGCTTAATGTGTATTTATTTAATTGATATGGTAGAGACAATACTTAGGAGCAATAAATCACATCCTAAATTGTTATTTATGAAAATCTGTGAACAGGAGGAACTAAAGCGGAAAAACAGCTCCCAGAATATGAACCAACCTGTTGGCAGGATGCAGTCACTAAAGCAAACTCAGAAATTTGGCTTGTCCATGAGGTGCACCCATTACAATATAGTAATAATGGCTCAAAAATATATAATTGCTCACTGTGTGGCTTTTCTTTAGATCAGATTATGCCTGTTCTTGTTGAGGAAGAAATAAAGCACACAAAAAAGCCTCCCTTTGCCCAGAGGGTTACATTCCCAGAGTTACCATGTAAGACAAATCAACAATACAGCCATCTTCTTTTACAGAACAGAAGGAAAGATTACGTCTTCTTCCATATAGAAGACAAGCCTTATGATCCCAGATCAATGCAGAACAAGTCAGAAGCACGGGAGTAAAACTCATGCGTTGAAGTGGTCACGGACATAAAAAGACACCCCTCCAGGGTTAAGCACAGAGACTCCAGGTTTGTTAACACCTTCATGTGAACAAGTAGGTCCAGAACAGACAAACAGCTCTGAGCCCTCACAGCAGAGCCTTTTATCTCACCACCTACCCCGGAACCTCCTGAAGTTGCAACAGTGCAATTTAAACCTCATGCCAGATGGAAGATGAACACACCCGATGTAATTAGCCACGTGGGAAAGAGACCTCAAACGGAACTTGGCAGACAGCCTGGCCCTGGCATCTCAAGATACCCAGCTCACAAATCAGAGACTTACAAGGGCAAACTGGTGACGGAACACATATGGCTATGTGCTGGTACCAAGGAAAGCAAAGTTCACAGCAGCTTCCTCCAACAACAGGAAAGGGAGACATCTTACTTAGGAATTAGGTCCTCCTCTTCTTCCAGCAGGAAAGAATAAGCCGCTCATTTCTGACAGTAGACATAGACCAGAAAGGCTTCGCTAGTTGAGTGCATTCTGGCACAGCCTCTGGGCATGTAGTGCCTGGAAGAGGAAGCAACAGAGAAGCATCTGCCTCTTCCCTATATATTGGGACTGGTGAGACAGGGCTACAGAGATAGCTTTATGCAAGATCAGCTTCTGCAGCTGCATGCCTGCATGATTTGCATCTTTTAGTATTCCTAAAGGAGAATCATGACTTCTTCATACATCACATATGTAAAGTGTGAGTCACTCATCTCCAGCTCTATCCAGTATGCCAGATGCATTTCTTAGCAGAAAACAGAGGAGAGCAACTTATCTATGGGTGTCAGGCAGAAAGCTATCTTGTAATCTCCCATTCTCCCTCTAAGTATCTGTTGCAGCTTTGAAAGGTTCTCTATTCCGTTTCCTCAGGAAGAAAACAAATGATTGTGAAAAAGTCATGAGCAATTTGTTTGAAAGATACAGGTACCTCAATGGCTTGGTGATCACCCTCAACTGATCCGGTCCAGTCCAATCACTAGTTATCAAACACATAAGCTCTTTCATAAACTAGATAGGATCCACCTTAAAACCAATTCAGTCCTACAAGGAATACTGGAAGGTTGCTCTGGAATGTCACTTTGTGTGATTTCATGAGTTCACATCTGTAGGTGTCCTGGTTTCGGCAGGGATAGGGTTAATTTTCTTCCTAGTAGCTGGTACAGTGCTGCGTTTTGGATTTAGGATGAGAACAATGTTGATAACACACCGATGTTTTAGTTGTTGCTGAGCAGTGCTTACACTAGTCGAGGACTTTTCAGCTTCTCATGCTCTACCGACTGAGAAGGCTGCAGGTGCCCAAGAAGCTGGGAGGGGGCACAGCCAAACTGGCCAAAGGGACATTCCATACCATGTGACGTCATGCTCAGTACATAAACTGGGGAAAGCTGGCCGGGGGGGGCCGCTGCTCGGGGACTGGCTGGGCATTGGTCGGCAGGTGGTGAGCAATTGTACTGTGCATCACTTGCTTTGTGTATTATTATTATTATTACATTATTATTATTGCTATTATTATTTTATTTCAATTATTAAACTGTTTTTATCTCAACCCACGAGTTCTTCTCACTTCTACTCTTCCAATTCTCTCCCCCATCCCACTGGGGGGGGGAGGAGAGGGGGAGGGGAGGAGTGAGCAAGCGGCTGTGTGGTACTCAGTTGCCGACTGAGGTTAAACCACAACAGTAGGTCAATATGCAATTGCATGTATAAAAGACCTAAGGAAATATCTAAAGGGCTTGCCTTTGAAACTCTGCCATTATTGCAGCGGCCTTTCCAAGGACATTATTTCACAGAGCCGGTAAATGTGTATGTTAGTTAGTAAAGGCTACATTTCAATACTGCTTTCCAATTCATTAACTTCCCTTCCCTAGTGTCTAGATAATTACCTTCTAGCTGTATCCCTGGAGTGGTGCCTAAGGCATAAATGAGGGCAGAGTCACCTGAAAAAAATCACTGAGGTTAATTCCCCTTGGTGTCCCAAGAACAGAGACCACATACCCATTTAATCAAAACGGCCAGAGGAGAGAAAAGATAATGTAAAGGCTGAAGTAATATTCTTTCTACTGATTGCATGGTAGAGGAAGTATTTATTAATATTGCCTTTATGCAATATTTTCTTCAAGAAAGAAAAACAGAGAAACAATTTTCTCTCAATGAGTAAAGTTCATATTTTTTCTATTTCTTAGCAGCTGAATACTTTTTAAGTGTTTTTAGCAATATAGCCTCATATCATAAAATATGATCCCTCGTTAAAGTACAACATTGTCATGGTTTAATCTGAGTGGTTTAAGGTCTGAGTGGCCGCAGTGCATGTCGCTGGCGTCTGAGTAGCTGCAGTGCATGTTGCTGGGGTCGGAGTGGCCGCAGGGCCTGTCGCCGGGGTCTGAGTGGCTGCAGGGCCTGTCGCTGGGGTCGGAGTGGCCGCAGGGCGCGTTGCCCGGGCCTGAGTGGCCGCAGTGCGTGTCGTTTTACTGTCAGAGCCAGAGACCTTCTCTTCCCTTTGAGGGTACTGAATGGTGTTGAACAGGGCTCGGTAGGCATGGGCCAGGCCCCAGCACGTTGCAATGATCTGCATCTCTCTGGAGTTGCCAGGGTGACAGCATACTTTGTCCAAATATTCTACTAACTTTTCAGGATTCTGCACTTGCTCAGGGGTGAAGTTCCAAAACACTGGGGGTGCCCACTGGCCTAGGTATTTGCCCATCTTGTCCCACACACCCTGCCACTCATAATTATTCAGCCTTGGGGCAGATCTCTGGATGATATTCTTAAATTGCTTACCAACTTTAGACAAAACTGAAACAATATTCCCAAGAAGTATTAATAGAAGTATCTTAACTGCCCAAGGCTGTTCAAAATACTGAAAAGTTACTGTAACGAAGGAGGAAACATTATAGAAGAAGGTAGTGACACTGCCATTCTGTATTTCCTCCGTAAAAAAACTCTCAGAAAAGTCACTGTAATTGCTAGTTGTCTCCACGAAATGGTCTCCGTGGTACAGTAACGGCTTCATTGCGAAGTTTACATACCACACTAACGTCAAGGTCAATGTTCTAAAAACAAACCTCACAAGCGAGACATCACTAATCACTGCAGACCACAGCAAACTGCAAAACCCAACACCAATCTTTAACATGTACAGCAGGAAAAAGAGCGCGATGCAGATTATACAAATCAATATCGAGAACAGAGAAACCAACATTGTGACCCACAACTACTAACAGATATAAGTTCCTTAATACGCTCCGGTTAATCTGTTATTATCTCAAACCCTTCGAGCCCCACGTTGGGCGCCAAAAAGGACTGTCGTGGTTTAACCTCAGTCGGCAACTAAGCACCACGCAGCCGCTCACTCACTCCCCCCCACCCAGTGGGATGGGGGAGAGAATTGGAAGAGCACAAGTTAGAAAAACTCGTGGGTTGAGACAAAAACAGTTTAATAATTGAAATAAAATAATAATAATATGATAATAATAATAATAATACACAAAACAAGTGATGCACAGTACAATTGCTCAGCACCCGCCGACCGATGCCCAGCCAGTCCCCGAGCAGCGGCCCCCCCGGCCAGCTTTCCCCAGTTTATGTACTGAGCATGACGTCCCATGGTATGGAATGTCCCTTTGGCCAGTTTGGCTGTGCCCCCTCCCAGCTTCTTGTGCACCTCCAGCCTTCTCAGTCGGTAGAGCATGGAAAACTAAAAAGTCCTTGGCTAGTGTAAGCATTACCCAGCAACAACTAAAACATCGGTGTGTTATCAACTTTGTTCTCATCCTAAATCCAAAACACTGTACCAGCTACTAGGAAGAAAATTAACTCTATCCCTGCCGAAACCAGGACAAACATGTAATAGCCATCCCACAAAGTACTTCTTTCAGAGATAGAGGGGGTCAAAAACTCATGTCAGGTTATAATTTCATTGCTGCTACAGGAATGATGTGCCAAGATATGTCCTGACTTTGAGTGACCAGCACACTGATAGAGTCAATTCGTTCCCTAGCCTTTTACTTGCCAAGACACGTATGCTCAGATCTATTTACCCCAATAAAAGGACTTTACTGACAAAATAATGGTTGTTACCTGTCTGAATGAAGCACTGACATAAAGATTATACTGCAGTAGGGATGGAGTAGGAAGATCTTGTATGAAATTTCTGTCCTGCAGAAACAATTGATAGTTTTGCTACCAACTTCACTGCAGTGAATTTACTAGAAATCTCGTAGTGCTATTTCTACTAAGTCACCTTCCTGTATTGCCCAAATTCCTGACTAAGATATTCAGGAAAATAACAGTGATCTTTTGATAAACCATATACTTTACTAAGGACTTTAACATCAGGGGACCTGAAGATTATTTAATATTTCCGAAGGGGTAAACTGTGCTACACTAGATTCTTTATCACACCTCATCATTAATAATCTAGAGGTAGCTTCAACAATTTCCATGAAACTCATTCAGTCATGTGGGTTAGGTTTCTTACCACCAATCTGCCACTACTTAAAATGCCTTTTAAGAGATATTATCTAACCTCTCTGGAACAACCCCCTCAATGGTTGTGTTTATATATTGCCCTCCAGATGACAGCAAAGGTCAATTCCCTATCATCTCATTAAAGGTGTATTTAATTTAGCCTCTCTCCTCTACACAGCTAACAAAGCCCTGATTAATCAGCTATATAGCAAGAGTAAACACACTGCTTCACTTAATTAAAAATTAAATTCCTCTTGAGGGATCATTACAGTAGTGAGCTGCTACATGCCTTTGTTAAATAGGTGTTTCTTCGAGGACACAACCAGAGGTAGACTATTGGGAACCCTGTATCAATATAAACAGAAATTTGTTCAGACATTCAATTAGAACACTACCTATGTTCATCCTCTAAAAAGAGGTGGGTATAGGAAAGCCAAGGGTACTTTAAAGAACGTGGAGAATTGCACTACTATCTTTGGTACGCTTTGGTGTCTGGTACACCTTTTGAAATGCATCATGTAATTTTAGTATTTAGAAGAAGATGCAAAAAATATTGCTTCGCATACTTATGACTGACCAATAAACTCCTACGATGGAAGAAGGCTCAGAGAAGATGGGCAAGGGTGACGTGTCAGTGAAGCTCAGGGAATATGCAGGGTGTGACTGACCGCAGCTGTTGCAAAGCAGTTGACTTTATCCAAAGGGGACCGGAGGGTGGCCTTTGTTTTAGCTAAACAGCTATTAGCACTTGAGTAGATCAACTGGTGGTGTAAATGTTTCTCCCTGAGTTATTAAAAGAGTATGAATGTGTCCCTGGGTTAGCCAGACCAGCATGGGGGTAGGGGAGTGAATAAGTGGCTCAGCCCAACACAGAGTATAAAAACTAGGCAACTAGCAAAAGTAATTTGAGGGGAGCAATGGGCTTGAGCTGGCTTCAATCCACGTATTCCTTCCTGGTGATTGGGGATGCCCAGTGTTGTGCTGGTAAGCGTATTATAGAGACCGGTACTAAGAATCACATTGCTATTGTGATTGAACTGTGTATTATAATTGCTATATTTTGCTAAGTGTAACTTACATTTGTATTGTTTTGGCTGACATTTTTTGGCCACAAAAATGATCAGAGAGGTGGAACACCTCTCCTATGAGGAAAGGCTGAGAGAGCTGGGGTTGTTCAGCCTGGAGAAGAGAAGGCTTTGGGGAGACCTTGTGGCAGCTTTTCAATACTTAAAGAGGGCTTATAAGAAAGATGGGGATAAGCTTTTTAGCAGGGCTTGTTGCGATAGGACAAGGGTAATGGTTTTAAACCAAAAGAGGGTAGATTTAGACTAGATATAAGGAAGAAATTTTTTACAATGAGGGTAGTGAAACACTGGAATAGGTTGCCCAGAAAAGTAGTAGCTGCCCCATCCCTGGAAACATTCATGGTCAGGTTGGACAGGGCTCTGAGCAACCTGATTTAGTGGAAGATGTCCCTGCTCATTGCAGGGGGGTTGGACTAGATGACCTTTAAAGGTCCCTTTCCAACCCAAACTATTCTATGATTCTACAATTCAGTATATTTTGTATCACTCTACTACATCAGAAATCCTGTGCAACATCAAATATCTTCGAATAAGTAAATTTGATATTAAACATTAAACCCTCCATGTGTGGAATATCTAAAAGAACCTGGTCAGAGAGTATTGGACTCTGACAATGCTGTATATCTCCTTGTGGCAATGCTTTCAGTCCTCTAAAACTTTAAAAAAAAAAAATCAAACTTATCAAAGGTGCAGATGCTAATAACACCATCTAAGAAAACATTGGAAAAAATCTTCAAAGTCTTTTATTCTCAGTTTTCCACCTTCTAATACAATCAGGAGCAAGCAGTGTAACTTACACAAAACATATTAGCTGTAGCTAATGTGCTGAATTTTCATATACAATATGATAGGAACATACTCCTGCTCTGGTTGCAAGTCCCGTCTACTTTTGACACACAGGCAGTGTGAATTCAGGACTCTCTTCTGCCCACATTCCCACAAAACCAGTACTCGGCTAAAAACCACTGTAACTTCCACATGCAAGCCATAGTGCACTGCTGGATGCAGGTGTATCTGCTCTTTCTTTCTACTCATAGGCATTAAATCTCCACACTGCACAAGCAAATAGAGTGGCATGAAGTCATCCCTGATCTTTTGCTGACCTTCGTATCCTGTACTTTGCAGGACAAAAGAAAATAACTCTTCACTCAGATTCTCTTCCATTTCAGTGGGTTGATAGCCATAGCAGTCAGCCAAAACACACTGATAGCACGCAATACAGTAGGTCCACTCTAAATACAGGGTGTTTATTTATTTCCTGCTATAAAAGGGGGTCAAGATTTCCTCTAAAGATGGTTCCAGGGGCATTACAGTTTGGTTTTTCGCCTTTCAGAATCACAGATTAGAATAGCTCCGTCCAAGGTCTTGCACTCTGAGTCTGAAAGCAGACATTCAAGTGGGAGTAGACGCTATGTTGCACTGAGGATTCATCTCTGTTTAGTAATATATTCCCATGATCCAGAAATGTAAAAGTGATCCTCTCTGACATAATTGTTAACATGGGAACTCTTATTTATTTTCTCAGCTACAATGCATGTAAAACAAATAGACCATAGCAATACCATTACACACATTCCTGCACTCACTTTAGAGACAATCAATATCAATTATCAAATTCTCAACAGGAGAGAAAGACTGTGAAATTGCCCATAAAATAAATTTACAAAGTCATCCCAATACCTTCGATGTTCTGGTCTAAAAATTATACAAAAATAATTATTTCAAAGGTACTTTCATTTCATTACCATACCACAGCCTATTCATGATAGTAGTGATGATGGCTATACCATCCTGTGTTTCATGGAAATAAGGAAAATGTGTTGGATTCTTGTTTCAGTGAAGGTCCTTGTTTTGTAATTGATTCTGCCCTTTGGAACAGGGTCGTTCTCTTGTACTTGCTTCTTAAACTCTGTAACAGACCAGTATCTTTTATTCAAATAAAGGCCGTGTTTTCTTTGTTAGCCAAATACTGAAACTCTTGATATACCTTAAAAGCCCAGGAAGAGAATTCCTACCCTGCAGGAACTCTTTATTGGTAACCTTGGAGTTTCCTTTAGGAAGATAGACCCTAGGTATTTCAACACCCATGCAAAGCTTGTCTTCTCTGTCTCTTGTGGAGCACCCACTAAATAGGATGCGAGTTTTCTTACAAACCTCTAAACATCCCAGGCTCTCTTGTGAGTTTCTCCTCCCTTGCTCCTTGAGGAAAAAGAGCCACAAAAAATTTATCTTTCTGGTTTATGGTACAAGCGGTGATAAGCTAGGTTTCCAAGGGACTGGTGGATCAATATGCAGATGATGTTACATCTGTGTTGGATCACCTTTGGAAACATGGGAGAGAAGGAAAAGGGAATTTGCATTTTTAATATATATAGCTTAAATGTCATTAATGCCCGGAGATACTTGGCACAGTTTGCTGCCCCATTTGATATTTGCTGTTACTCGCATCCAGGCAAAAGGACAGAGCCCAGCATTACTCAGTGGTCAGACTTTATCCTATAGTCCTCCAAAAAGCCCAGTAACTCAGGCTCCTGGCAGCTGAAGTGCACTCTAGTCTAACAGGAAGTACGATGTATTTCAGACAACAAAAATAACATTGTTGTAAGTGTTTAATGTACTATTTTCTGTCTCTTCAAGTGAAGGATTTGGCTCTCCATCACTTTATTATGCCAGTGGTCCCCACTCATTTTAGTGGAAACATGCCACAATGAACATGTTTCAAGACTCTAATGACTGCAGCCTTTCCTATCTACTACTTTCCAAGGTGATTATGCATATCACACCTAGGCATCATTTAATACTGTTTGCCCATAGAAAGTACAAAGACATCCATCATTTTACAAGATGCCACCAACCTGAAAGTGTCATGTTTGTACTTTTGAACATTCGATGTATTTATTCTGTTTGGTTCTTTAAACATCTCATCCTTAATCCTTTATCTCTAATTTAGACAACTAATTGCTTCAGACAAATTACTTTATTCCCTTTCATATTTCCCTATATGCTAAATACTGATAAGTAGCCTCCATTTATCAATGATATTCAGCTTTACATTAATTATATTTCAAGGCACATAAAAATCATTGTGCAGTAGCACTCTTTAGTGATGCACAAATGAACCACATACTGAATATGAACCAAATACAAAGAATTTAACTGAAACCAAACGAAATATTGAATCCTGAGCAGAGATGAAAATAACACATTCAAATTAATTCAGGCAATTTTGAATACCATTATTTTTACTACAGCTGATGCTCTCAACAATCACTTTCTTTGAACTGCAGCAACTGGGATTAAAGATTAGGATGTATGGAGCCTACCTGAATCCTTCTGAATAGCCACAGTTATCTCACAATTTGTAATGCTGCGCTCCTACTCTTGAATGCTAACACCAGGCACTGGTTTTATTATGAAAATCACAAATTTACATTACTTCAGCTGTTTTTATCTGCCAAGTTGAACTGACTACGCATGCAGCATAAAATTAAGGATAAAATATGCTCTAATCTAACTGTAATTAGGATAGAAATTAAAGAAAATGAGTTAGTATAGCACAAAAAAATAAAAATAATAAAACTATTACCCCAGATATATTTGGAACCTTAAGCTTTGAGGCTTAATAAGCAATTTGAAAGCAAGTCAAACAGTCTGAACTAGATGCTAATAGATAACCACCTGTGTCCTTCCAGTGCTCTGGAAGGCCTCATTAGCCATGTGAGGCTATGGATCTTGGCTCCTTTTCCACTAAAGTAAATTATTCTTTATGAAGAACCACAACAGGGTGGGTACTTCATGCTAATGAACTCTCCGCGCCACATGGTACTCTCGTCCTATTAGAAAAAAAATGACCATTTGTAAGGAAAGCCAATTATTTTACCTAAAATATTAGTCAATCAGTAGTTAGAGCAATTCCCTGTGCTGATCCAAGAATAAAGAATCAGCTAGGACTGTTTTCTAGTCAGCCATGATAGAATGCTATGTCTATTAAATAGGTCTCTGTATGGCTGTAGTCTTTTGTCTGAGAACAGTAAGAACTGGATCAAAAGTTTATTTTATTTTAACTGTTTCAGACTCAGCAAGGTTGCTTCAAAACAAGATTAAAAACATTCCTGGGAAATTATTTCACAGACCTCTAGTGGACTGAAATTGAGCTACTCAGACTTATTGTGTTGCTTAGCACAGCAACAAATTCCCATAGTTTCTCTCTAGTGTCTTCTTGCAAAAACTAAATACTGCCGACAAGTTTTATTCTCCAGCAACACCAGTAGTGTTTTCTGCTTTCCAAATACAAAGATTTCTGGTACAAATATCAGCCAGCACACATCCCAGAAATACAGAATCTTACTGTAAGGCAACTTTTGAAAGATATCTAGTATTCTCATGTACTGTTTGCAAAACAGAAAATCAGATTTCAGAAGAGCTCATGAAGGTAACTACTGGAGCTGCACAGATCCTATTCAAACAAGGCTGTTTTCCACTGTTTCATCTTCCACCACCAGTTTCTGAGCTAAAAACCCACTAAAGTTCTCACAGCTCTGGATTGAGCTGAAGATCCCAGATTCCAGGTCTGGTGGCAGGATTAGACTAGAACCCACGTCACCCAGATAAACCATCCTGAATTTTCAGGTGGTTTATCTTAGATCAGCAGCAGAACATGTTCAGGGTATTACAGGCATGTCCTTCTTGTAGATTTGTCAATAATTAGGCTCCTTAAAACAAAACCTAGAGAGATGAAGCTGATGATGTCTGTCAGGTCTAGAAATTACACTTACCTTTCTTCTGAAATGGTCCTGAGCTGTATTAAAGTCTCTCCAGACAAGCCATGTTCTTATACCATCCCCTCAACAATTGTTTTTAAGAATATTCCAGTTAATGCTTTTCATTAAATGAGTCTCACATTGCACATCTTGAAGAGAAGACAGAAGTATCAAGAATAAATGACCTAAGGAAAGAGTCAGAATAATGGTTTAACAGCTCACAAAAGCCCATCACTGCCTTTGGCTTCAGCATTTCTGTTAGATTCAATAAGAATAAAAAAAACCCTCCCAAATACAATGCTGTTGAACATAGAAAAATGGAAAGGAAGACTGTGTAGGAAGAAACTCTAGCAGATAATTACTGTTATTGTGTATTCTTTGCATGAACACATTTTCCAAAGATAAGTATCTCTGTTGTCCAGAGATGAACATCCATGGCATTAGAAGCTCTATGAATACATGTATACACGTATCACTTGCTCAGAATTGCTCCTAATTGAAAGCAAGTGGTCTCAGCCATAGGGTCATACCTCGGCAAACCAAAAGCAAATTTCAAAAAGCTGTAAACCCCTTCAGTTTCATCATGGCTGAAAGGAATATGGATTACAGCTTGTACGGTTTCAACTTAAGGTTTGTCAGAGGTTGAGAACTTTTGACCTAAGAAGAATGTTGACATAAAAGGTAGAAGGAAAGGAGTGTGATCAAATACATCTGTTTTACACATCTTCCCATTATCTTGTAAATGGGAAAATATATATTATCACATAACCATTGGCGGTTTTTCATACACCTTATTGAAAAAGTGAGTTTTAGTGAGCGTATTATAGGCAGGTACAATGCAATACAGGTAGAACCAAGTAATATTTATCATTGTAACAAGTATGTAAAAATACTGAAGAAAGAAGTGCACATGTACATGTCTTCCAAGCAATACTGCGAATACTATTACTATTTAGGAACAGTACTAACTATAGGAAATGTCGTTCCTGGATGGTTATATTGACAGACCGGACTAAAGACCACCATATTGGAATGAGCAGAAAAATGCACTACTGCGAAACAATAGCCTTTTAATAAGGGGATACACAGAAATAATTAGGGATCAGGAGAGGTAGGCAGATGCCTCATAGAGATTTTCAAAAGTATTGCATTTCAATGGCAGTTAGGCACTGAGCCTCCTATTGCAGCCTTTCTATGTACTAAAATAGCACAATTCTGATGCAAAGTCCTTGTACTCCATACACACAGTTTGTATTAAAGCAAATGAAATAACTGGTTGAGGTAGGTCTGGCAGCATTAGCCTTTTCGTGCATTATTCCACACAATTTTACAGAAAGTTACCACTCCAGAGATTTGAGAGGCTTCTGCTGGCTGCCGAGTGCTGTCTCCTTAGCAGTGTTGTGACTGAAAACACATGACGTTTGTGCTCCATTTCTCTCACTTCTAGGGTGTTTTTGTTACTTTTTCAAGAATGTAAGTTCTACTCTTAGAAGTCACCTGGGACCCCAGGTGAATGTGTCTCTGGTCATACCTGGCTATGCTGCAGCTAGGCAGTTCACAAAGGATGAAGCACATGAAGGCCAGAAAGAGAACATATTCAGAGTTAGAAAGGGTAGTAATGTGATCAGCTTTCAGAAATGTCTGACCACCATCAGAATGCATGCAAAATTATATTCTCCAAGAAAGCTTTCCCACCATAAACAGTATGAGGAAGACCTAGCAAGGAAGGAAAATGAAGAGAGGGAGGATCCTGAGCATTGGCTCTCTACTGGGAAAAGAAGAAAAGCAGATGATTCAAGTGAAGTGCATTAACGCCTCCACAGAGCAGATCTAAATTACTTAGGGAACACTTAGACATTATAGTAATAAGCACTACAGGAAACTCTAATGCAGATGTATAAAACATTAAATAACTTAATTTATTTCTATTACCTGCTTTTACCCTGCTACTTTATTCCAACCTTTCTACCACATTTAAGGCAAGCACCAAAATAATAGCAGCCCCTTCCAACAAAAATAGTATTCAGGAAGCTGCATAACCATTTCCTCTGCTTTACTCCTATCACATTAACTCCAATATATCCAGCTCTGCAGCGAGTCTCACTATAGGTACTCCTCCCAGATATCAGAATCATGGTATTACTTGTAATCTCAGTTTACATTAAATATGAAAAAAAGCTTCTTCATTCTGGCGATAAAACACAAATACTAAATATATCAGCACTAAACGGAAATAAAGAATGCTCCCAAACTTAGTATTTTAAACCCTCTCCTTTTATATTTTTCTTAATTACTCTGATACGTTATTAGCCTGGTTTATGACTTCTGAATGCTTGAGATTCAAAATCCTGGAAGAGAATGGGGTGGGAGCTAGTAGGTGACACCGATCATTGCAGAGGGGTTACTGATGCCATTATTGAGATCTGAACTAAGATAACAGGCAGTGAAGGTCTGTATTTTCCACAGGAAAATGGTAGGGTTTAACAGGAGCCTGTGACCTGAGCACATCACAGACCATGAGATGTAACAGGGGAGAGCACCTCATCACCATGCTGTGGCTGTAGCTAACCCCGTCCTGGTTTCAGCCAGAGAGAAAGCTGCCTGTTTACATCACCTCTTAAGAGTTTCAACGCCCAATATTCAAATGCAATTAATATTCTTCAGATTCTGATCTCTTACCTTAATTTTCAAAGCATTTAAATGGCTCTATACAGACTCTTAAAAGTCTCTAGGTAAGTCTCTATATAGAGATTATGTAAATGCCAAAACACACATTTTGAGATTAGCAAAGAAAACAGATGAGAGAAAAAATTTAGTCAGGTATTAGTTACTGTGAAAGAGAAGGACTCCTTTTTGAGTTTTGAAGGAGCTGGTAATCTCCTCAATCACAGAAAAGAGTGAGAAGTGAGATACTGAATCTTTCAAGGATCTCATAAAGCTTAACAAGATTTAGAACAGAAATCTGAGAGCTAAAAAGTAGCAGTTATCAAAGAAGGATTTGTCACCTGACTCAATAAGAAAAAAGAAAAAAAAAAGACCAGTTTTAAAACATTTTAGAGCCTTTACTTTAAAGCTGTGTGTCGGTTTGTTTTCAGCTACCTTGTTACTTTGTTTCTGCAACTATGGAGAATTAAGTGGAGTGTCCCCCAGTCGGCAGCTAAGCACCACACAGCCGCCCGCTCACCCTCCCCACCCCGCCAGTGGGATGGGGGAGAGAATCGGAAGATTCTCTCAACTCATGGGTTGAGATAAAAACAGTTTAATACTTGAAATAATAAAATAATAATTATAATAATAACAACAACAACAATAATAATTTGTAATGGAAAGTGAAACAACGAGAGAGAGAGAGAGAGAGAGAGAGAAAACCCAGGAAGGAAAAAAAAAAAAACAAAAAACAAGAGGTGATGCTCACCACCCGCCGACCAACACCCAGCCAGTCCCCAAGCAGCAATCGCTGCCCCTCGGCCAACTCCCCCCAGCTTATATACTGAGCATGACGTCATATGGTACGGAATATCCCTTTGGCCAGTGTGGGTCAGCTGTCCCGGCTATATTCCCTCCCAGCTTCTTGTGCACCTCCTCGCTGGCAGAGTATGGAAACCTGAAAAGTCCTTGACTTAGTATAAACACTGCTTAGCAACAACTAAAACACCAGTGTGCTACCCCATTATTCTCATGCTAGATCCAAAATACAGCACTATGCCAGCTACTAGGAAGGAAATTAACTCTATCCCAGCTGAAACCAGGACGTAGAGTCAAGGTGGTTAAAGCTGTAAATTAGAGGTCTGAAAAAAATGGACATATAGAGTATCATAAGTTAATGACAATGTTTCTTTCTTGTGAATATGTATTAAATAAATAAAAAATAAAGCCCTTTTAAGTCTTTCAGATCTGCATCATTTTGCAAGAAGCACGACACATCAGATAACACAACATTTTTGCGTTGACTGTGCTGAAAGTTTTACTCCTTAATGTTGAGCATTACCATCTCTGGCCTTGGAGAGGGATACTCTTACCAGACTCTGAGAGGGAAGACTCACTGTGTCTTAGAGGACTCCCTTGAGACGTGGTGAAGAGACTCTAAGGCAACCAGCCCTGCTCTTTCCTCTGCATCTCTCCCTGGGCAAGACGTGCTGCCAGCACAATCCCCCTGGGTCACACAATTGGCCGGAGCAAAGTGGCACCAGTATGTCCCCTCTATAGCTCCACATACTAGTGTTAACCCGGCCCCACAGAGACAGCATCCTGCTATTTTATAGAAACATATGAAAAACACTGCAGCTGTTAAATATATTTAAACTTGATTTTTCTAGGTATCTGTTAGGGGTCTTTGTTTGGTTTGGGGGTGGGTTTTTTTCTTCTTTTTTTCTCATTTCATTACTGGATTTTTGTATTTGCTTCAGAAAGAGTAAATGTTCAAGTAGGACAGCTCACCTTCTCCTTATGAGACACTTGATTCTGTGACAGATGTGAATATAGATCATGAATTACCCCTTTGCTCAGATGGACCTCTGACTTTATTCCACTGTCTCTCAATGTTTGTTTGGACCAAAGCCAAGACAAATAAGGTAGTTGCACATTTCTCAACAAGGACTGTGTGAAACAGGAGTAGCCCTGAGAAACTGGAGCTCAGCTCCTTTAATTTGCCAGCACAACAGGTACTCAGGCAAAATCCTGCAGGGACATTATTCCCTGTTACTCTCCAAAAGTATGTAAACTCATGATATCCAAGGACCAAACAGGTGCTAATTCATTCCACTTACCCTCTAGCTTTTGCTTCAGTATGTCACAAACTCTAGTAAAGCAGTAACAGGTTGTATTTAGCAAATACACTGTTTATTCTAAAAGGTACATAACTCTAAGGCAGGGGTGCTGGAACTTGCTGTGTACTTTAATTAGCTGTCTCTTCAGTCCAAAGATGCTCTTGGCCCTGCAGCCACATTTGCACAAAACAACAGGTACTGCATACTGCAGTTTTAAGTGCTACCTGCTTGCTCTTCCCACTTTTGAGAAAAAGTCAAGCTTCAAAAAACGTCATTATTTTAGGACGACAAGACAAGAAAGAAGAGGTGCCATTTCTGAAAGAAAAAAAAAACCAACCCACAACCAAAAAAAAAGAACGAACTGAAAATAAAAAATATACTGTCTTTTAAAGCAACCCTTTAGGGTCATAATACCTAAAGAAATACGTTCTGAGGACTCACTCTTCAGATATATACAGATATATATATATATATTTCTTATAAACTACCATAAAGCCATTTCCTAGAGCCAAAACTAACATCACAACTTGGACTTGTTCCCCTGTTAATTTATTTTTTCATGAAGGACTACTGGATATACTTTACTTAGAGTTGTTGCTGCTTTTAGTATTTTTCAGGATGGAGGCACAACCAAGACTCATTATGCTCTTTACATAACAAACATAACTGGTGAGGTTCTCGAATTCTTAACTCGGAAACCTCTAGCTGGCTATCTATCAGACTGACAAAGGGATCTAGTCTTGATTCAGTGGGTAAAATACCTGAGTAAACTAGAAGTATGTATATATGTTTATACATAGTATGCAAATATAATATCTACATACATACACACACATTTTTTCTCTATGTATATACGGAAAAACTTGTGTTTGGTCATGACTATTGGGATGACTGGCAAAAAGAGGTCTTAGACATAAAATGGTACCTGCTCTCCCCCGACCTGCACACTTCAGCTTGCCTGGCACAGCCTTCCAGAGACTGCATTTACAGACAGCGGATTATCTTTGCTATTAAGGAACCTGAAGCTTGCAGAATCTGCAAAATTCAGAACTATCTATCTGGTTTATATCTTACCTAACTGTAAAGGATAATGAAACAGCAAGGTGGAAAGACATTTTTAGAAAGGCAAACAGATACCATGCAACCCCCGCCCCCAGACTGTACTGTTAAATTGAAAACAACTACAGCAACCAAAAAACAGCAGAAGGCATGGACAGCAGTCCACCACAACAGCTCTGCTGGCTAAAGAAAATAAACTGTGAAGCCAGCAATTCTGAAAAGATGAAAGAAAGATGGGTATATCCTAACTGAGCCAACTGAAACTGCAGCAGGCAAGCTAAAAAGCTCCTTGAACCCCAGATAAGAAGCTAGCCAGAAAACTGTCAGTCCCCATAGGCAGAAGAGGGAAATGACATGTAAACAAAGAGCAGCATTCAATGGTGGAAGAGAAAGGACAAGTTTCTTCTTTAATGCATTATCTCAGAAAAATAAAAGGAAATTTTTTCTCAAGACCTGACTCAAGCAAGGGCCTCTCCTCCACATGTGGATGGAGGAGAGACACTGGCAGAAGCTGAGAAAAAATGCTCTGTAGACAACTCTCCAGATATGAAATAGGTGATTTCAGAAAGTCTTGCACTCCATATCAGCATTCGTAATCAAAGTGGGAAAAGGACTGAAATAAAGTTTTCTAATAAGTTCAGAGATTATTCAGTTAATCGGTATCAGATGCTATTATGAAACAAGAAGTTATTGGTACAATTTTTCTGCTTGTACATGGAGATAATTAATCATGAAAGTGCCAGTAGTACTGAATAACATGTATTATAGCTTTTGTAGGACCAGCTGTACTAATTTACGTCTAGAAGTGGTGTTCTTTGTAGCAGTCATTAAGTTTTGCCCTTAATAAAAGCTATAGAGTCTTTCTAGAGACCCAGTAATTCTGTGTGCTAAAAATCATGGGGCTTATCTCCAGGATGTTGTTAGGGAAATTCTGACAGGTTTTTCCTATTTTAATACACATTACATTGTCCTTAGAGCAGCTAATTGATTGTAGAATCACTGCTGTGAGAAATAAGTTCCAGGGGAAGATGAAGTGAATTCCTGATGATTGCTCACTCTGTTAATCAGAACCATTTATTTTTTTTTTCTTATCTGGGCACTCAAAAAAGAGGAAGGATCCAGAATCATTGGTCATATATAAAATCTGACTGTTACTCTGGAAGCATCTATTTCAGGTGTTCCTCTGTCACATTTATTCAGAAGAGAACTATCGAATGGGTATCAGGCTCTGAGTCATAGAAAAATATCCCACCTGCAATACAAGACTTCAGAAAGTTTCACAGATGTAGTATGATACATGCACAAAGTTTCTATAAGGGGAATTCAGTGTCATTATTCAATTTATGGTTGACTGGGACTTACACAGCAGATTTTTATTGCTGATTATTAGCGGTGACATGAGTTTAAAACTTGATGTAATGAAGAGGACTGATCTAAAGTGGTCATTGGTCTCCCATGATCACAAAGTAGGTTTATTAATACTTGTATTTAAAAATATTTGCTCACATCTGGGTATGCTTTGAAGAGAAAACAATCTTGTAGGAGTTCCAGCAATCGCTAGGAAGGCTCATAATTAAAGTTTTTGTAGAAAACAGCCACACATCATTCATATTATTTTATCTTTGTTTTCACAGCCTACTTCAGGTCAAAAAGATGTACCTGCACATCTTCTGGAGCACTTCTTGGGTCACAGGAGAAAGGCACAAATGCTTGCCTGTAAATCCAAGAACTGCTCCTGGAAGAGCCCTGGGATCTCTAAAGACCTGGATAAAAACCACGGCTGGTTCTCACATCCTGAAGGAAAAAGCTTTTTCTCCACTAGCTCCTCCTTTGCTGCAACCTGGCAGTGTCACTATGCTTCTGTTGTTTCTGCAATTCTTTGAGATTTCTCTTCAAAGATTTCAGAGAGTCAGTTAGGGCAGACGGGAATTTCTGCCGCTGCACAGCTTTTGATTCACTTCAGTGAGATATGAAAAAAGCTGAAACAGCTCATGCAGTCCCAGCCAGTACCTCACAGATATTGTTAGTCTTATTCCTATTGAACAGAAATACATCTGTGTCCTCCCACAAAACAAAACAAACCAACCCAAACGTGCTTTAAGTCTGCACCGCTGATCACCACTGAATGGCTGTGAATACACATCATCTCTAAATTCAGCCTCATGGTCTTCTACAGAGAATAGAATTTTGGATATGGAGACTTTCATACATTTAACATCAATGTTTATGGCATGCTCCATTTTAAGGAGGTGTGCAATAAGAGTTTGCTAATGAATAAAACAGTGTCTTCATCTCCAGACTCTACAACTTTTTTTGTTCGTAAGTGCTGCAACACTCCTTTCTCTCCACATCATAAAGGAGGCACCATCTGTTGTGACACAAGTGAGAAATGAGCTTTCCATGTGTTGTTTTCATCAATAGTGTGGCACTCAGAATAGTTATTTTTTTAATCAATGCCGTCTTTGAGACTCTAAAGGGCAACAAGGGCCTCTGAGACTTTTTCCATCATTCCACAGATGAAAACAGCATTCCTGTCATCAGTACACCCTTCTGCGCTGTGGAAAATTCAACATGCTTTCTTTTCTCCTGTTGAACATGCTTTTCAACATTATTGCTGATGCCTTCTATCCAGCATGACATTTTTGTAAGGTTGACTTCCCGAAATGCAAAGCAGCAAGGATGGCTCTGAATTTCTACATAAAAAGCTTTTTATTTTCTACACTCCCTTCCTACCTGGGCAGTCCTGTAAGTCTCCATCCCTGTCCTGTAAAGCTGTCCAGAGGGGGAGGGATGTTGAGTTTCTATACATTACATAGGTCCCTACAACTAAAGAGGCATTTTCACAATAGGAGACTGAAGGTACGTGCAATAGCCCTAGGGTAGAGCATGAGGGATGTCTGAGGGTACAAAGTCTCCTGACACAGACCTGGGGGACTGTAGAGAGGGGAGGGAGCCAAATGTGGTGTAGTCTCATCCATCCTGCCTTTTGTGAACAGTCCTTGGTGCAAGGTGTCTGAAACCTTGCCCAGGCATTGTCTGGAGGACCTGGTAAGCCATAAGAAGGTCATGAACCATGTTAACAGCTAAACAGTGCATGTGATCATAGTGGAATGGTCAAAACCATTTCCTTGGCTCTGGCTTATTTAACGGCATGCACATTGCCTTACTTTCAAACATGTACCTCAAAACATCACTGTTCAGCTTAGCAAAGAGAAGGTGCAAGGGGGATCTTATCAGTGTATATAAATACCTGAAGGGAGGGTGCAAAGAGGATGGAGCCAAGCTCTTTTCAGTGGTGTCCGGTGACAGGACACGAGACAATGGGCACAAACCAAAACACAGGAGGTTCCCTCTGAACATCAGGAAACAAATTTTCACTGTGAGGGTGACTGAGCACTGACACAGGTTGCCCAGGGTGGTTGTAGAGTTTCCATCCTTGGAGACATTCAAAAGTCATCTGGACACAGTCCTGGGCATCCTGCTCTAGGTGACCCTGCTTGAGCGAGGTGGTTGGACTAGATGACCTCCAGAGGTCCCTTCCAACACCATGCTTTCTGTGACTCTATGATTTGGTTCCATTAAGGGTGGACAAAAGGAAAAAAGTCATTTGTGAACCACATACAAAGGCTTAATGGGTCACAAATATCTTGTGAGCTGCATTTTGGTAAGCCTTGACCAAAGAGAAAAGTGTGTGTGTATGTGTGTTAATCCAAATAAATCTCCAGACAAAATAATATGCAACTGAAAATTAATCCCAGAAAAAAAAGCAAAAGAGACTCAAACGCCTATGACATTTATAAAACTCCTGAGTTTTAAACAAGGCATACACCCCATGAATAGTCATCCAGATGAAAGAATCCAGATGAAGTATATTGCATAGGACACTTTCCATCTGTTCCACACATAGTAGTTGTGTTACATACAAAAGGAATAAGTTAAAAAGCATTTCTCCTGCCTGTTTTTACATTGGTGAAGATAAGAAATCAAGTGTATGCAAAGGAAAAATGATGAAAGCATCCACACGGGGGGAAAAAAGTTTAAAAATTATTGCAGAAAAGTTTTCAGCTAACTGCAAAAGAAACAATCCATAAAATTCAGATTTTATTTGGCTGAGGGGATTTATCTTGCTACAGACTGAGCTCCCAGTTCCATTATTAATAATTGTTTATATTAACATAGCTAATTAACACCAAAATCCTACTATGCTAGATCCTAGAATACACAGGACAGAAAAGGTTCCTTTCACATTGTAACAATCAATCTTTGTCATTCACAACTATCAGAGCGCCTAAAGAAGTTAAGAGCAAGTTCCTTATTGAGGAAGAACCAAAACAATTTCAACAACTAAATGTCTTGCTCCCTCTTTTTTTTTCCCCCTCCAAAATACTGCTTTTAGAAAGACTTCTCCAGTTACTGTGAATCTCTTTCCTGTTATTTTACAGAACTATTTAAGATCTCATTCATCACGGTGATTGTTCATGAACTTGTGTGCAGGGATAATTCAAAGGAAGATGTTATTGCATGATGTTCTAAATTTTGTTCAATAATCATCAATTGATGTGTTCTTTAACCATAGCTGATGCAATATAGAAGCTCTTTCCCTTCATGTACCTCCTTCAGTGCTCCAGTCCTTGATGACTGCTTTACCAGCACTGTCAAGAGGGTGAGATTTCTTTGCCAGCCCAGAACTCAGATCCCTTCTGTAGGTAGTCAGACCTTATCTGGTGTTCAGAAAGACAGCATCTCTACTTGTCTTCGCAATAGATTTACAGCTTTTCTATCCGTTTCCTGCCAAGAACCTGACAGAAAGCATTTATAAGCAAAGTCTGCAATTCCTACACTAGCCCTTGCACAGCTCTGCCTCCCACGTGCTGTTGTTGGCCATGTTCTATGACCCTTTTTCCTTTAAAGTTATTTTACTGCATAATGCAGTTTTGGTGGGTCACGTGGGTTTAAAACCATGGCATCAGCAAGATGATGATATTTTATTGCAAAAGTCATATCAGTTGTAAATGCACAGCACCGAGTTTCACAGTAGTAAAGAACCAAATGTACTTTTAGATTAATTAAGTATTACCACTGGGAAAATAATACCATATGTCACTTATTTAAGTATTCCACTAGCAACACCTGGAGTACTAGCAACTCCCAGGAGTGGATATGGAGTCTTTGCCCCTGGGACCCTGATTCACTTTCTGGGAGTTTCTGTACAGACAGCATTTTTGTTATTAAGCTATATATCACTTTGGCTTGGCAACATGGAGAAGTTAGTGAGTGCTGTGAATTAGGGAGGGTGTGAATTATGAGTTCCTTTGTGCCACCTTCTTATCTGTTCATCACAAAGGTTAACTTTATGCTTGGGAGGATAGTCTGCTACCACTTCTCATAGGGAATGAGAGAGCGAAGCAAAGGCATCTCTGCTATACCTATGTCAGTCTTCTGCTCTGAATCAATTTGTAAATAAACTTATCGTTTTTTCTGCTGGTTGTGGAGGTAGTCTGGGCCTGCGAGTAAACCCCTTAGAGCACGTACAATTAATTCCAAACTAAATGTGGAATAATGTCTTGTAGGCAGTGGTAAGAGGCAGAGCAGGTGAGAGGGAAAGGTATCACATCACCTGAAGTGGAAGCTAATCTCCCCAGACTCTCTTTATAGTCGCTGTGGGAAGAGAGAGAGAAGTTTCTCTGGAGTGGAGATCACAGCTGATGTCTAACTTACATGCTCTGAATCTCCCTTTGCAGGAGACTCTCCATCAGCAGTGCAGGAGCCGGGGGACACCTGAGGCTAGGTGAGATGAATAGTTATACTGAGAATGCCCTCACCTGGAGCCAGTGCAGAGTAAATCACACACTGTAAATTCACACTGTAATTTATTGTGCTCCAGCTTTCCACATAGACAAGTCATTCATGGCAGAAAAGGAAACTGTGGACATGTTCTTTTGTAGACAACGCTGCAATGTTAAACCCAACTTTCACACAACACTTTTCATCCACTGACTTCAAGGAATTTACAAAAACAGATGAGCACAAGTACTGTTTTAGAAACTGGGACCACAAGTGATACAAGTACTAGTCATACAGAAGTTCTGTTAGAGACCTGGGACAACCCCCACATCTCTGGGTTTCCAGTCAGGATTTATTGTCATTATTCAGCTGACTCATTGTAACGAGCAAAATTAAGCAACACTCTGCAGTGTTCACACTTTTAGAGGAAATTACATTCCAAGTATAATTAGTGATAGACGTATGCCTTAGGTAACTAATATTGGCCATATGAAAACCCAGAGCAGATTCTGATATATGCTGAATTCCTTTGGCTACATTTTTACATTACATTCCTGGTATCTAAGAGCAGGATAGAACCCAGTAAGGGTTCAGCTTTGGCAAGATCTGACAGACTTATGGAACAAAGGCTTGAAATAGAATCATAGAATCATTGAGGTTGGAAAAGACCTCTAAGATCATCGAGTCCAACCGTCAACCCAACACCACCATGCCCACTAAACCATGTCCCTAAGCGCCTCATCTACACGTCTTTTAAATACCTCCAGGGATGGGGACTCCACTACTTCCCTGGGCAGCCGGTTCCAATGTTTAACCACTCTTTCAGTAAAGAAATTGTTCCTCACATCCAATCTAAACCTCCCCTGCCGCAACTTGAGGCCATTTCCTCTCGTCCTATCACTTGTTACTTGGGAGAAGAGACCAACACCCACCTCGCTACAACCTCCTTCCAGGTAGTTGTAGAGAGCGATGAGGTCTCCCCTCAGCCTCCTTTTCTCCAGGCTAAACAACCCCAGTTCCCTCAGCCGCTCCTCATAAGACTTGTTCTCCAGACCCCTCACCAGCTTCGTTGCCCTTCTCTGGACACGCTCCAGCACCTCGACGTCCTTCTTGTAGTGAGGGGCCCAAAACTGAACACAGTATTTGAGGTGCGGCCTCACCAGTGCCGAGTACAGCAGTATACTAACAATAGATGACAATTTGCACAAGAGAATCTTTTAAAGTCAACTAAATTCAAATTAAATCATGAAATCAAAATAATGTGAATTCAAAACCAGAGCATCAATTTTATATATGCATGTGCAAAACCATGACTTAGTTTGTTGTTGCAGTAGGCAATTTACAGTAAAGTAAAATTGTCCTTTCATTGTCAGACATGCAGATGACAAAGTAATGCCTTACTTTGTACCCACGGAAACTTTGTTCAAGAATTCAGTAGCATATGGAGTCACTAAAGTACAGAAGCTGAAGACCTAAATGGGCAAGGAGAGAACAGTATAGCAGTAAAACCTTTCTTTCCATCAGTTCCTTGTCAGTGTTATGCTGCTGTAACAATGACCAACGATGGCTTTGAAACTTTCACACACTGCTCTTATAATGTGCTACACTAAATCACAATGTAAGAACTGAAGAACTGCAGAGAAGGTACAACCTGATAGCACCAATACCACATATAAACTTCTGAAATAGCATATAACTCCCCTCTTCTCAGCTCACTGAAATAAGGTTGTCCCTTGCCCCCCATGAGGACAGAGCATAGCCATTTGCTGCCACCAGCATCTACACATGTTGCTATTAGAAAGTTAATGTCACAAACAGAAAATCCTGAAGTTTTGTGCAGACTGGAAAGTTGCCTGAACCGTTCTGCTTTCTTGCTTCCCTACCCCTTTCCCTGCCTGCACATATGGATATGCAAATTGAATCCCAAGTCACTCAGGTGGTCTACCCAAGACAGAACAACTCCAAGAATTGGCTGACAGCTCTGAGCATTTTCTTTTATCTGCTGTTAGCCTCCAGCACTGCATTGAAGCAGGGCTTTGTGAGAAGCTCCCACCTTCCGCATTTGTTAGTATATCAAACGATAAATACTGAATTTGGGAACTGAACCCAGGGTGATTGCCATGGTAAGGATAGGTCTGCTGGTGTAGGTACAAGGTCTCTTTGTCTCCCTCACATACTCACCTCAGTGTGGCTCCTGGCCTTCTGCACAGGAAGCAGTGGCAGGTACAGCCGTAGAGCTCTACATTCTTCAAAATGGCCCCTCAGCATTATGTCCAAGAACATATCTTTTTCTCCCAAACTTTTTACCTTTGGACAGCTATGGGCCTGCATGCTGTAAGAGCTACTGTTGCAGGAACACCCTCTGCAGGAAAGGACCCTTTAAATTAGCTTAGAGGAAAAAAGGAGAAAACCTTGGTATGAATGTGAACTGTTGATGAGCTCTCACTGCAATCCGTACCCTGACTGTTGTGGAGGTTGGAGGTACTTCTGGAGCTAGGAAACTTGGACTTCAGTGTAGAAATTCATGGTTTAAAGAGAACAACAGGCTTTTACTAATTGGCAGGCATCTTATGACTACTCTGCTGTGAAGAGGGGTACTTCTAGCATCTCCCTACTTTAAAAATCTCAGTAAATGTCAATGGCTGTACAAGGCCCTTGTCACAGGACACAAATGAAGTACGTTCTTCAGGTCAGTGCAGGCTTGAATTAAGTGGCTGCAGCTCCACAGAGGCATCTCCTTGCTTACTGTAGTCCAATATGACCAACACGTCCCATAAAGACCTAAACAATTGGCCACACATTTTCTGAATACTTTAATATTTAATGGCACTTTATGAACACAATGTATTACTGTAGGAGAGTAACAGTGTAAAATAGAAAGCTATCATAAAAACTGCAATATTTAATATGCTTCTCAGGTTTTTCTCCCTGTTATGGTACATCACCGGTATCTGAATCACACAGCTGCAGCTGTGCAGCTCTTATCCACCAGTGCTTGGTAAAGGATAGTTAATACCCACTTATGTTTGCTACTTTTCCACTAAGCCAAAAGAAAATCTTCACCGCTGACCCTGACACATCCCTAACCACAGTGCTGTATACTTTTGTGATCATCTTTTTCCACGGTAGGCACATCTGTCAAAGATTGGAAGCACACTAGCTCCATCTGCTGAAACTGCTTCTGCAGAGCTTTACCCAAATATCAGTGTTAGATAAAAGATTTATTTGCATCAGCCAGTTGATATCAAGAGATGAGTATTGAAAGCAGATAAGATTGCAATGAAAGTCCCTTTGTCAAAGCTGACTCAATGAAAACAGATATATTAACAACGTTGTCTCAAAATCTACTTTATACAAATGTATTGTCCTTTATAGTAAGAATAAACAGCTTCATTACAAAAATTAATCACTAATCTTTCTATTTCCTATTTTTGCTGACCTCCATTTATTTCAACACTCCTATCGTTACTGTGCATTTTTTTACCAGATTTAAAGATTTTCATGACAAAAATAAACTTTGCATTCTGGTAGCTCTAAAGGTAAGAAGACCATGTAGGGGCAGTTAAGAAATGCTGAATTAAACTTTTAATTCAGAAGACTGTGTCTTTTCTATGTAAAATAAGTTTTATGTCAAAATGAATATTTTCTTGTTACTCGTGAAAAAACTGTAAATCGATCATCAAGGAAAGTGACAATTTTTCACCTCCTACCCACACCAAAGAAAATGATCTGAAGTACTGTTAGTATGGGAATTTTGCATAGAAATCACTGAAACCTGTATTTTACAGCTTCTATTTTGGCAAAAAAAAAAACAACCAAGAAAATAAAGAAAAATGCAAAGTAAACACAATAGATGAAAGAATTCCTTCTTAGGAGACCTCAGGTTGGTACGTAGCCACTAACTCCTCTGACACTGAATCCACTTCAAGAGCTAGAACACCAGAGACAGGGCAAGTATTTTTCTGATTGAGAAGTCCTGACAGTTTGTATATACATTAAACAATGATTGTTCCTCCACTATTAAATTTAAGAGGCCAGACTGAAAAAGAGAATAGATTAAATCCCACAGTAAGTCTTCTAAGTGCCTCTAAATCATAGCATGAATCAACTGGAAGATACCTTGGTCAGGTAAAACAAAACAACCCTACTAACATATTGTTTTTACACACAATTGTTAACGAAACAAACTTTGTGCTAGTCTTTCTATGGAGTTTAACTTTAACAGAAGGCCTCAAGATCTATTTCAGGTGTGCGAGAGCAGTTGTCCAGACCAGGAGTTACTGGACGGCGCAAATCAGTCCTAGTCCTTGCTGTGGGTGTCCTCTACCCAAGTCCTGGCTGGCTGCTGCCCCCAAGGGCAACAAGAAAGATCAAAAGGGGTGTGGACCTACAGGAAAAAAAAAAAAAAAAAAAGACAACCACAAAGGCAAAGGAGACAGCATGTGCACAAAAACTGAATAACAGAGTTTTGTACTACTTCTGAGCAATACACTCTTAACAACAGACTCTTTTGATCCAGGTTCCCAAAGTTTTACCCTAACTAAGGGTATGTGAAGTGCTTTGTTCCAGCATCATCCACTGGTGCATCTGCAGACTCACAGAGGCTATTAATATTAAACACACCCTGCATATAGCAGGTTGGCTTATTAGCTCCTGCTGTATTTTCTCAGGCTTTTAATTATCAACATCCCTGCTCAGTGTCTTTTCTGTTAACTGTGAGGGTTGTGTCCCACAAGGGGTGATGAGGAACTTTTTCCTGCGCTTGATCTTCTCAAGCAAGTGTTAAGTATCACTGTGTAAGACAAGAAAAAAATTTTTTTTCCTTCTTTTGAAGTGTACTCTAGTGAAATGTTTGCTATTCTGTGAAGACAAAGTCTAGAAGAAACTTTTTACAGATACTGACTTCACCATCTCTGGGAATACATGTATACTTGTCACACCCCAGCTGTTAATCTGGTGGAAAATCTAGGGCATTCAATTACACAGTTACTTAGCATATTTTACTTAGCCATTGTGCTAATTCTAATACCAAGGAAGCTGCATCTGAGGTTGCAGTGAAGCTTCTCAGTAACCTCTGGGTGTTTCCATTCATGAATATCTGCTATTTAAGATAGAACATGATTCCACACAGCAGGAGAGACAGCCTCTCCTGAAAACGCAATACAGGTCCCTTGGGCTGCAGTGGAGGTAAGGGGACAGAAAGAAAAAGGAAATGAAAAGGACAAAAAAAAAAAAAAAGTATCAACCAAACATCAAGAAAGAACACAGTATAATAAGTGCTTTAAATGTTCCTTCTACAACTAGAGTTTTCTAAGGTTCACATAGGAAGTCCAAAGTCTGTCCCATCTTCCATGACTGCAAAGGTGACAACAATCCCACAACGCTACCAACGGGGCTGATTTCACCCCAGAAATGGGTTCTGAGCTTTAAAGTGTTGCAAAGGCACAATGAACTTACTCTGCCATAATCCACAGACTGCAGAGGCTGTATCCATTCCACAGCACCACAGACCAGTACAACAGCAAGCTGAGGGGTGAGAAAGCAGCTTTATTCCTGTGCCACTCATGGGAAGATGCAGATGGGGTTTAGCAGCTCTCAGCAACACAGAACTCCTCCTGGAGGAATGACCTTTCTTTGCCAGACTGTGAGTAGGTATCTAATGAGTTAAATCAGTATTTAGGCTTGGCAGTATCCCAGCCGGGAAGTAACTCATTGCAGCTGAATATATTTAAGCTCAAAATCTTTTTTAAATAAAAGCCTGGGATACACATTCAAAAAAAAAAAAAAAAAAAAGGGGGGGGGGGGGAGAGAAGAAAAAAAAGAGAGGGGAGGGAGAGGGATTAGATCATTAGGTAGGCTCTGTTAAGGCAGAGGAATGATTTATTTTGCTTTTGCCTCTACTTGTTTTCAATAGTGTTCAAGCTATATGTAGGTTACCAGGCTGCAACTGGTTTGTTTTGTCTGCTTATTTAAGTAGAACAAGCTTTTAGTCAGATAAAAATAAACCTGTCCAAGCAGTGTGGTCTAGCTGTTCATTTTGTGTTTTACCTTGAGTTTTTATGCGTCTCTATTGTGCATGTTTATACCTGAGGCCTTGCCAGGCATTTGTGTGGCCTTTATATTCTTGAAGATTTTTTGTACAATCAGTAGAGCTTCTGCAGTAATAATATCTAAAGATATAGCTTTTTAAAGTAGGACAGGCAAACCAGTCAGTCTGTCTCCCAAAACTGACGAAAATGGTGACTGAGACAAAAAAGTAACAATTCTGCAGGAAAAATACGATTACTTTTTCCTAGAATGTTGTTAAAAAGCCATAAAAAATGGGTTTGTTTTAAGAATTACATTTCCAAGACAGAGGAAATTCTTATTTAGAAGACTACTTGGATCAACACTGAGGTCAAGGCAGCAGTTCGGATGGGATGGGAAAGCAGTACCTGGCAAATGCATGTGGAAGGGGGAAATAAACATGGAATCGGTATAGCTTATGAGCAATCAATTTGCTGTGAATAAATAAACAAAGCTAAAGACCGCAATGAAAAAAATCTATCTTTATCCCAAAGAGAATTAAGGTTTATAAAAAAGGAGTTTAAAAATATACTATGAACCAAAAAAATATGCTGGAAACATAAGAAAAAGACAGCCCAGCCAGTTAGGATGTGGGAAGTGCAAACATGTTCACAAGTAATCTGGTTTTATTTCTTTAATGGGGTTTTTTTTTCCCATGATAGTATTTTATGCTTCTACTCCGAGCGTGACAGAGTGCTTTTGACCATTAACAATTAGAGAAAGTGTTAAAAATATTTATCCATAGTGAATAGAATAGATAAGTAAAACTGTGGGGAGCACAGGGACAATGGCAGAAGAGCTGAACAGATTAGCAGGATGAGTGAACTACATCAGTATTTGAGCGACCATTCAAATAAAACATCTATGCAAGGTTTTAATGCTAGAAACCAAGTGCAGGCTTCAAAGGAATAAAGGACTTGGTATCGTATTCCTAATAAAAATGCAACTCCACATAAGCTCCCATATGATGCAGCAATAAAAAGGGCTGGCAGTCACATGATACTTAAATTAGTAATAGGTGTATGAGAAAAATTAATTTATTTTTAGCTATGCCAGGACTGACACTAATATTATGAAACTGTGTACACTTTAAGTGTCTGCATAGTAAAAAGGTAGCTAGGAAATCTCTAGATGAAAGCCACATAAATGATTTGAAGGCTGGAGAAATTGCCTTGCAGTGAGAGTTTGAGAACCCAATCTGTTCAGCCCAAAAACGGGGGCTTGAGAGGTGGTTTGATTACTGCTTGCAAGTGCCTTCACAGCAATAAATTATGTATTAAGGGGATATTTAATGTAGTAGAGTCATAATAAGAACATATGGACAGAAAGTAATGCCAGAGATTTCTGGCAAGACTTTTTTCCAACAATGAAGATGATTAATCATTATAGGGAAATCCTAAGGGAAATGGTGAATTTGTAATTGTTTTATGTCTTTGTATCAAGATTAAATGTCTCTCCTGGAGATACACATTTGTTAAATGCAACCTGTTTAGTGTTAACTAGGTGAAAGAAAATTATTCAAGATCCCTTAATATCTATAAATCCTGCAGATCTACACCAGGACAAGACCTGTGCAAAGTCTAACGCACAGACAAGAGTCCTTTGTGCATTGCAAAATTGTTTTCTCCCCTGAACCTATTAACCTACATGGAAGGACATATATGGTTATATTCCTGCTTCTTTGGGGATGTCCGAGAACACCTGGCAATGCTAACAATTCACATATCCAGACAGTACCAATGTCAGATCTCATGTTAGAATGAAGTCCCCTTTACCATTTGTAAGCCTCCAACTCTCACTGCTTATCATAATAAACCACTTTTTGTAAGTTAATATGTAACAAACTTTCAGTTTGGAGTTTTAGTAAGCTTTGAACCTCGACAGATAAAGGTGGATCATCAAAAATAGTCATCTTTGCTGTTTATGTGAATTTTACGGAGAGATAGCAACTCTTCTTTATAACTTTCATTTTTAAGTGTGTGCACTTTTTGTGTGTGCATTGTTTTCTGTTTCACAGTGGAGCCTTGCCCTAGGATTACTGTGAAGACCAGGAACCATTCTGCTGTCTTAAGACCTCTGGATTACGCAGATCGAGAAGTTGCTGCTATTCATATGCATTTTCAAGTCATCCAACGCTCCTCCTGATGTTGACTGTGTGTTGATAATCAGTCTTCAAATGCTGATCTTCACATCTTGTTACCATGGAATAAGTAAGGATCCTGTGTGAACGGACAGCATTCTCTAAAACATTCCAGACACTCAGCCCATCTTCTCTACCATGGGTGAATGAAAAGTACCTTTGTGGTATCTTTGGCAATGCACAAGGCTTACACAGAAAATAAATGCTGATAGCTGCACTAAATATGACATAGCTGATACAAATGAGAACAATCACCTTCCTTCAGACCACCATTAGCAAGAAATTCAACTGCACAGCTTGTCTTAAAGAAAGGTAGGAGAAAACTAGGAGGCTGTTTCTCTGACAATAAGAGGAAGAATCTAAATCTTCTACTGTCAGACTTGTTCTTTAATAGATGCAGTGTTCAACACATTTCTATCTATGTGAAAAAGGTAGAGTACACAGACCAGCTTGCATAGGGCAGAGCACCTCTGGTGCCTTCCCTGAACTCTTTAAAGAATTGAAAGGATGCTATGTATGTGGAATTGGCTGTAGTACAGCTGGCTTTGGTAGATATAAGAGGAGTAGGGCAATCCAGGGAAGAAAAGTAAGCAGAATTGCCTAGATGAGAAGTCTAAGGTCCTGAAAAGAGTGATCATAGAGCTGTACAGCTAAAGAAACAGCGTGTTTTGGAAATGTCTTGGGAGGGGTTGAGTCAGATATAAAGCTACGTGCTGCCCAGCAAAAGGGACGAAGAATCCTGACTCTGTCATTTTGAAAGGAAAGCATTAGAGTGCACTGGAGATATAAGACATTGTGAATATACAGAACAGCCTCTTTTTAAAGACTTGCTAGTATAAAGTGCTGGTGCTCTGGTTCAGTTAACTGAAAAAGACAACTTTTTATTTTTCCTTGCATGCAGAAAACAAGAAAGTAGCTGCCCCAGGGAAAACCAGTGCATTCCTAGTTCTGCTTGCTGCAAGCAAAGCTTAGTTGGTTAATTGGGCTTCTGAGAATGCGAAACACACCAGCGGGAAATTACACTATGACAATCACGTTGCAGGAGCACAGCCAGCCCTGCAACATCTGTCTTTTCCCAAATTTTGCCGAAGCCAATTAAATTCCCTCGTAACCAGCTGGTCCTAATGTGATCATACACTGACTCAGTCAATGCAAGTTGAGCTTTCCACGCTGAGGCAAGGCAGCTTTCATTTCCACCTCTCTTGCACAACTTGTGCACGGCAGCCTCAATCTTGCTCCCATGGGCTTCCTTCACCAAAATGCCATTGCCTTCAGGATAAGGCCAGAGCCATCCTCAAAATGTCTTCAGTCTTCCTTTGTGTCATAGTTTAACCCCAGCTGGCAACTAAGCCCCACACAGCCGCTCGCTCACTCCTCCCCGGTGGGATGGGGGAGAGAATCGGAAGAGAAAAAGTGAGAAAACTCGTGGGTTGAGATAAAGACAGTTTAATAGGTAAAGCAAAAGCCGCACACGCAAGCAAAGCAAAACAAGGAATTCATTCACTACTTCCCATCGGCAGGCAGGTGTTCAGCCATCTCCAGGAAAGCAGGGCTCCATCACTTGTAATGGTTACTTGGGAAGACAAACGCCATCACTCTGAACATCCCCCCCTTCCTTCTTCCCCCAGCTTTATATGCTGAGCATGAAGTCATACGGCATGGAATATCCCTGTGGTCCGTTGGGGTCAGCTGTCCCGGCTGTGTCCCCTCCCAACTTCTTGTGCACCCCCAGCCTGCTCGCTGGTGGGGTGGGGTGAGAAGCAGAAAAGGCCTTGACTCTGTGTAAGCACTGCTCAGCAGTAACGAAAACATCCCTGTGTTATCAACACTGTTTTCAGCACAAATCCAAAACATACCCCCATACTAGCTACTATGAGGAAAATTAACTCTATCCCAGCCAAAACCAGCACACTTTGTGTTTTAATATGTGATCCAGATAACCTAATGTACACAGCTAAAAATACCTGGTTCTTCCTGTGTTGCAGTTATGGTTGTCATATTGATATCAGCATCCTCCAGTAAATGCTAGGCTGTAAGTGCTTTGCCAGTGCTCAAAGCCTGCAAAGCCTTATTTTTCAAAGGAGTCCCTGGCATATGAGCACTCCTACTCATGAGAGCAAGGGCTGGACTGACTGACTAACCCCAACCTAAACAACACATTTCACTTCAGGTGCCTTTCTAAGATATCTTTGTAGATTTCTGCTGGTTAAGGTCACTTGCCCTTTGACTTACTGTCTTTTCAAAGGCATGTAAAAATAATTTGCAGAGGTGCTGCCTGTCATTTTATTTCCTAGCAGACAGAGTCATTAAGAGCAGAGGGCAAAATAATATGGTATCATGGTTCTGTTGTCTTTCTGCTCCTGTGTATCAATCAATTAAGATCACACGGTAAAGAAAATATATAGTACAGTAATCTTCATGAAAGTCATAGTCATACATTGATGAGACTGTTGACAGAAATGTAAGTGAATTATAACCTGGCAAGAGATGAAGCTATTAAAGGCAAAATGTCCTCCAAGTCATCCCTAAGGATCAGCAGGTTTTATACCCGACAGCTTTTCTTTTCTTAATGGTGTTTCAGTGGGAATTACAGGAGCCCAGTATGCCTTACAGTACTTTTTATCTCACGTTTGAAGTGCTATGCTTAGTCAGTGATGGGTTGGAGGATGGAAGAAGGAAAGAAAAAGAACATGAGAGACAACACTGTTTTGAAATTAGGAACTGAAACAGCTTTTTTCCTCCATATAACCCAGCCTAAAATCTTTATATAGTCCAAGCTGAGTAATTACTATTAAAACATTTATCTGATATTAAATTATCATCAGTGCCAAATGAGAACTGTAATAGCAGGATTTGTTGTTAAAGGGGAAAATATAAATTACTGTAAATTTTTTTTATTGCATATGAGCACGTTTTATTTTGCCTTTGCATCTGCAGTTCATAATATCATCAGTGATCGATATATTTTCATGCTTTCTCTGTGTTACAAGAATTATTTTTTATATAGAGACAGCTCTGCCTTGATAACTTCCTACATGAACTCATCAACATCTTTGTAATCTGCCATCTCTTGCCAGAATGCAGAAATGCCCTGTAAAGATAATGTTTTAGTTTGGTTCTGTTTCAGAGCCAAGTCTGGAGGAAAAATAATATATGTCTTACTAAATCATGATCAGTCATGTTTATTGAACTCTGAGAGGTGCTGGAAGACCTCAGAAAAATGATAAGCTCATATAAAAATAATATAATTTGTAAATATTCTTGTTATTTATTGCATTTTCCCAAATAAATATATTTCACAGAAAGCATAAGGGATGATTCAGTGTACTAAAATGCAGGCATCCTAAATACGAGCATGATGAATAGTCAATGATGCATATCAGAGCATGAAAGGGAAGGCTTAAACAGGCCCATATGGTTGCTCATGGTTCAAACATTATTGTTTATATACGTGTGTATACATATAGATGCTATATCAATAGTATATACATTATATATATAAATATGTGAGTTTAATTAACATGCCCATGACCTACTTAAGATATTCTGAGGCATGGTTTCATTTCAAAAGAGATTATCTGCATATGTTTACAGTTGTCCAAACAGTGTGGATCCACTCTTACGTTTTCAAACCTGTTTATATCATCTAAATAATCACGAGCATTTTAAAAATGTATTTTAATGTATTTTTGCTAGCTTAAATGCAGTAGTACTTGCATGGGTCAGAAGAGAAAACCACAGCAACAATCTTTTTGGTTGTTCCTCGGGGCTGGAAAAGACTGGCTTGTTGAAGAAGACAGTTTCTTTGCAGAAGATTCTTTTAAGCCATGGTTTAGAGACATTAGAGCAAAATAAGTGGCTCCCTTTTGTGTTAGTTCATTATTTGTCCTTTTAATCTCGGCCTGGGGTGTCTCTCTTTCTGTGGTGTAACCGCTTGTGAATGAAGGTCCTCAGCTTCTGCTGATGCTCACCAGACATCTCCTTGTCCACCAGGAGTGTGGTTTGGATTGTCTCTGTGCAGTGCATTTCCTATGAAAAATAGCAGCCCTTTTCCACAGGCAACTAATTATTCTCGTGACAACATAAACCCGCTATTCCAGAGCTGGGGGCTTTGTCCTCCACTTTTAACCTTACACTGTCCTGAAGATTTCAGGAACTATACTGATTCTGTTTCTTATTCAAACAGAAATTGTTTACCTCATATTACTGTGCCTTTTTCTTATGATTCATTTTTGATCAAAGCGACACAAGCTTTCTGAGCAACAGAATAGGGAAACAGGGAATTGTGCTGCCAGCGGAGAAAGCAGCAGGCAAGCAAACAGATCTTTCCCTCTTACACCGCGGTACACAGCATTAGCTTTGAGCCCTCAAGAAGCAAGAGCAGCTCTGGGGAAAGCAGTGACACTTTTGCCATCATGATAAAAGAGAGCTTGAGGCTAAGCTTGCAGAGCTGCATTGCCTGGGACAACAACAACTGTGACTGCTGAAAACACTCCCAACCAAACAGCAAGTTCAGCCAGCTTCTTGGGGGTTTTTTTGTTCTTGTACATTTTTTATTATCAGAAAAGACAACAATATGACAAAAGTGTATTGTAACACTGTGTAATGACATGTCCATGGTATCACTAGTTGTCTCAGTGTGACTACAAATTTTGCCCAACATGTGAACAATATGGTCATTAAGGACCTTCCTAAACATTTTTAATTACTTCTGGTATCTTGTAAACCTGCTGACAATAAAATGCTTTCAGGACAAAAGTTCACTGATAATATACAGCATATCCCACACAAACTTCTACCTACTCTGCCGCGTTCTCATTTACAATGATATTAGGAAGAACATTTTTCTCTGCTACACTCCGGATGCTGTTTCCATCATTTTCATCAAAGTTGTGATATCACTGTTTTCTAGTATATTGTTGGCGATATTTCTTCTAATCCCTGCAGTTCATTGCCGATATTACAAACCGTGTATTTCATACTTCCAGAAATAGCTGTCATCATGATGTGAAAGTTCAGAGCATAAACCATACATAGCAGGTTTTGGCTGTAATTCCACCTACACGACTGCATCCTTTCTCAGTGAGGAACACCAAGCACGTGGCACTCATAAGGAATGGTGCGGATCTAAAGCAGGCATTAGGCTCCATCCTGCCAAAGGCAGGTTCTTTCCTGTCTTTTGCTCACCTTCATCATGATTCAGTTCAGTGGTAGGAAAGCACTTCAGCTCTCTTACGCCCTCACTTAGGACCTCTTCTAGGAGGTGCTTCAAGAGGTCCTTCAAGAGGTACTGAAGCTAAAGGCACTTGGCAGCTCTGCCGGTAGGCCTGGATTTGTCATAGGCCTGGATTTGTCAAACGAGACTAAAGAAGTAAAAAGGAAATAGCAGCCTGAGCTCTAGGTGTTTGGAGTTTCTTAGGTATATTTTTATTTTTCACTTTCTCCAAGCCTGTTAACTAATGCAGTGTATTGCAAAGTATCATTTTAATTCCAAAATGAAATCTGATCTTTTGGAAGTGGTGGCAGAATATATATGCTCCCCATTTTCCCATTAGCAACCCATCTCTTGTATTCCCCTACTAATAAATTCCTATCTATTTGTTTATTATTATTCCTCAGTTGGGAAGAAGTAGAATTTACTTTGAAAACCTGGTTCTTTCCCAATTTTTCAAGGATTTAGCAATAGAAAAATTATTTATCTTTGTTCCCTGATTGGTATCAACTTATCTCTGAGGGTGGAAAACTTGCCAAATCCCAAATATATTCCAAAACATCCTTGTTGACTTCCAGGTCTATCATAAATGTGTGCCAAAGTTGTCAAGGTACCTTCCAAGCCGAGACCAGCATCAGCAGGGGGTTTTTTGACAGTCAGTATTTTATTTACCCTCCACAGAGATCATGAGTTGCTGAGATAATAGTTCCAATGGGTGTCATATTGCAGAGGTTACATAGTTCCCTTGTGTCAAATTTCAGATTGATATACTGAGTAACATAACAGGCCAGGGCCTGTTGTCAGGGCAGATATTATGGCCATGTGTGACATTAGGCATGAAAGATCTAAGCAGAAAGTATTTTCTTCCAGGAAAAATATATGGATTTAGGGCCAAGTGGTGTTAAGAAATATTTGCGCAGCTTTGGCATCTGAGCTATTCCACTGTGTTACCAGGAACCCTCACAAAGCAGATTTCTTCCACCACATCATTAAAATTCAGCCAACTCATCTAACTGATCTCTTGTGATATATGATATGCACTTAAGTCATGAGCGTAGAGCAGCTTAAATTAGAGTGAGTATACCCCTGGAGTAAGAGAGGCACATTAACAACCAGCATCTACTTTTCAACAGGAACCTCAAATCCAAGGGAAATCAACATCTCATTCAAAACAGGAATGGTTTCGCTGCCTGTTCAGTCCTGCTCACCACACTTCTCATTCACAACAATTTCCATTTTATTTACATCATTTATATAGATATATCATTAAGCAAGGTTAGAGAGAAGCAATGACGTCTCTTGGCTGCTCGTTTCTCAAAGGTACGTTCCCTAGAATTAAATAACACTTCTTCCCCTTAATAGCAATTTCTTTAGGATTGCTCTAAAAGTCCTTCAACATCCCTTTTGCTGTGCCACAATTTCTGTTGCATTCGATCAGTAAGATATGCCCCCTTTGCATGATTACTATGGGCAGTCTGCCATTTTCCAGCAATATTTTTCAGGATTTCATGACCTTTCCCAACGAAGTAAAAATAGAACCACAAATTACTATCTCCAGATCAAATAACTTTGAACACATCTAGGCAACATTTCTGCCCAGTCTCTGTCTTATCTGCAGCTATTACTGTGTACAGTCTCAAATCCTTTCTTTTTTTAAAGAAATCGGTACTGCCAAAAATCTATCCTAAAAATGCATTTACAAGTTCATTTGCTGTAGAGGATCTCCTCTGGTAACACAAAGAAGAGTTTGCAGCAGAAGGTACAGTGCTAAAAATCCTAAACTTGCTAGAAGCTGCATTAAAAGCCACATGGCATAAGTAAAAGAAACAGTATTATGTATCATTATGTTTTCCCGCTACAGGTCTCACAGTCTCACTGTCTACTCCGGTTTGCCTAACAGATGACTTCTGGGTTAGGGCTCTTCTGCTCAGTCATTTTGCTCTCCAGAAATAAAATTTATGCATAAATTATGTTATATTAAGAAGAAAGGACCTGGCTTTTAGTGTAGCTATTATGAATTTCTTTGTACTGAATGGTAATTTGTTCCAATATCATAAGACAGAAAAAAAAATTTAAAAAGAGGAACATAATAATTTCACAGCAAGGACATTCACAGTTAATGCTAGAGTGCAAGTCAACTCATTATTTCTTTATTACAGGCAACATGAGACCACAGTGTCATCAGAGATCTATCTGACTTCTTTAGTGAAGTTACACATCAGCACTACTTAAATACCATTTTTGGGATTGCTATTAGTTTCAATGTGCATTTAATATGATCATTGACTTTGGACTGAGACAGCAATTTCCATTTGTTATATGGCTCTGATAGATTTAACCAGGTTAATTTTCCTGCTATTAAAAAAAATTCAATTAATTTTAAAGGAAAGAAAAAATCCCTCCTCACTTACACTAGGAGACTGTGATTCCAGTAATGCTTTGTACCAAAATACCTTTTCACTGTTTCTAATTGTTAGGAATTTAACTGTTGCATAATATAACTTTTATGCAGGACACACAAATTTTGCTTATTTAATTATCTTAGCTGGATTACTGACACAGTAGAAATCAGAGATGAATCAAGGGTACCTAAAAGGAATTGGCCAGGAAGCCAAGGGATAAGATTTAACTCTCATAGGCTACTTCAGAGGGAAACTGTTCAGAGTAGCAAGATGAGCAGTTCCCTGCCAGAACGTGAAAATGTCCAGCAAACAACAAATTAGACATGATCTCAAAACTTCATGTAATTCCCTATCCAAGGAGTAATGAGTCTGTGTGAAGTTATTCTCCCTTGGCTCAGTCCAGGAAGGTAACCATTTCTTTCGATAAGGGAAAACCCAGATCTCTGTGAACAGCTCAAGGTTCTTTGGTATAAAGGAAAGAAAATTACTGAAGACTTTCCATAATAGAAAGAAAAGTTAGCAGTCACAGTAAAATGTAGCAAAGAGCCTTCCAGGGCTGCAGAGAGGTTGTGCCTCTGAGAACACACTGGAAGAGAAAACAGTTTGCAAATTCCCCTTGTCCTTGAGATGAGATAGATATGGGCAGAAGAGAAGAAAAGCAGTGAAGAATCTGTCCTTTGTGCAGTGACTGAAAGGCGATAAACCATCCAGCCAAATATATGGGAAATGTTTGAAACAGCATGATTTTACGACAATAATTTATTGGTTCTTTCAAATTTGCCTTGGATGTAGCAAAAAACTAAAATTAAATGACTGATGCAAACTTATGCATTTGTGGAGGGATTTTTATTCGTGATTATTATGAAGATATCAACTGAACACACAGCTTCTGCTTGTTACGGGCAAGTACTGTTTCCTGATAAATTTTACTTGACATGCTAAATTTCACTAAGTTAAGTGCTGAATTGGTATAATCTTTCTTATGTGTAAGAATTGGCATTAAGACCGTTACTAGGCGGACTGTTACCGGAGAGCACTAGAGGTGAGTAAGTGGCTGAACATGGGACCTCGTAGGAAGGATCGTCCTACAACCTCCGTGAATGCATATGGTCCAGGATAAATCACCCTGACTGTGCTTGCTGAATTCAAGCACTGCAAGAATACAAGTTTTCCAGTTTATCTATATCCTTACTTTTTGAGACAAAAAGAGAAGCTAAGCAATTCAATTGCAACGGAGTTGTATCCTGATCCTCAAGAAAAATCTGTAAAACACCTTATGAAGACAAACTTGTAATTTAAAATTCATAACTCTACTGGACACCAAAACTATGAAGTCAAAAGTAATACTGTTTTCATGCCACATTATATTATGCCTTGTTCCTGTCTGTGCCCATAGCAGGCTACGTGCTACTCGTCTCTCTCTCGCCCCTGAGAGAGAACTATCTTTATCATCTCACCCTTTCCTATTCCCACCCCTTCACCTCCTGATACTGCCTCCACTCCTCAGAAACCAGATACCTCTGGTCTAACTGTTGTATACCTAAATAAACCTGAATAAATTGGTTTCAACTCATATTTAGCTCTGAAATCAGTTGCTTTTTTTTCAGACCTAAAGAAGGAGCTGTGTGTTGAAAAACAGCCTCTTTTTATGAGATACAAGTTACATAAAAAATGCAAACTCTCGCTCCAGGCTTCTGTTGCTTTAGACCATAGAGCAGAACATGTGTTCATTACAGTAAGGCTATACTGACCACAAGCATGTGTCAGGCATATGACAAACCATGTCTTAGAGGTCAGTCTCCACCCCTCCATGGTGTCACACTTTCAGACCACTGTCAGGACAGACCTTTCGTCTGATGTTGAGGGCAGCTTTGGAGAGACTCCCCAAAGTCAGTCTGGACATGCTCATAATGTTCTGCCACGTGCATCTTTGCTGAAGAGATGGCAAGGAGGCACTCAGCATCTTTCAATAAGTAGATCAGTCATTAAAAATCAGCAGTCCCTGAACAGCTTTTAGCATAGGAGAACAAAAGAATAAGAAAATCTCAGTTTTATCCAGCTGCTCTACTGGGATCTGGGGTCTGAAGTAGAGGAATTTTCCCAGAAGTGAAAGGAGTTTTCAAATTCAGGTGTTATTTCTGGGTTATGGTATGTAAATTTGTTGGAGCAGGAGTCAGAGAAGAACATAACTGTTATTTGAAAAAAATTAAAGAGAGAGAGAGAGAGAGATACACACCTCTATAGAGGTATGAATACTAGATTATATTCTATACTAGATGACCTAAGTTAATAGAATTAATTTATCTGCACTCACTATGCTATTGATCGTTTAGGTATTAGAATATCTTAAACAAGTTCACCTTAGCTTTTTTTATTTCACACTGAAGTATACTAACAGAGTAGACTTCTCTCTCCAGCATATAATGTCGTTACTAGACATCTGTTAATTACTAAATATAAACACTGCTACTGATTAAATATATATTTTGTATAGACAACAATGTTCTTCTGCACGGTTTTTTCTGAAAGGAAGAAGTTGTTACCAAGAAAATGTAACTGAAGACATCCAGTCTCTCATTCTAAACGGAATGCTTAAGATAGCTTTTAAATTTCCTTTGTATTTTTAGGTGTGAACAGAAATGTTTGTATCTTATTTGAAATACTTTATTTCTTACACTTACCAGTAAGAATTTCTAAGCTTAAAACTGATCATATAAAGTAAAATGCTAAAAGAAGAAGTTACTTCAAAATTGTAACAAAAAATTATGGTAATCATGTTTGGGTTGAGTAACATGACAGGTAGTTAAGTTTATTTTGTGAAACGCAGAAGCATTATCTAAGATCTGACGTGTTTTCCTAGTTATGGCACAGATTTTGGCCAATTCATGGAGGTACGTTAGGAGTGGTAGCAATAGGTGCTACAGCATCCGAGACACTTGATGTGTCATCCCGCAAGCGGGCTGGAGAAGGTATGGTTGTATGGGGGGCATAACGCGATATCCAAAGCCTCTGCTGAAGTGCTGCAGTCTTTCACCATGTCTCACGCAGGACTGAAAGTGCTAATGAAGAATGTGAACTGGTCTGGTCCAGTAAAGTCTAGAGCAAGTTGTAAGTATTGCACCAGGAAAGGGTTCTTCCAAACACAGCTTTGGGCCCGCCTCTGAGAATTTTGCAATAAAAATAAGAATGCCAAATGGCACCAGGAGGCTAGAAAAGCAAATTGCTGAGGATGATGGAACAAGGGTTTGTATTATTTTCTTCAGAAACAAAGGAAGGAAAATGGGGCTTTATTATTCCGAGTTTTGTTTTTAGTTATGTGGGGTTTTAGCCAATAACTGATATCACTTGTGGTAAATCATACTTCTGTTTTTTCCATAATCTCCCTTCAAATGAAAGAAAATATTCTGAACAGATTGCACGCATATCAAGCTCTCAAACAAAAATGCATGAGAGTAGGAAGGTAAAATGTAGTTAGTTAATAATCTTAATTCGGTTGATTTCATTTAATAGCAAAACACATAAACTATTTCATCCATGAAGGGTGATTGTTATTTTTCCTTCAATTAGATGAAGTTTCCAGCTACTGCATGTGTCATCATTAAGCTCTTTCTCTTGCAATTAAGGTAATAGTGGTCCTTCATGGATAAGACATTTTCCAGGATTTGGGCAACAGAAACGGCACTTAAAAATTCTTATATTTCTGTATGAAATGACAAAATATTTGCAGCCAGTTTCAATTGCAGCTTACGGGAGAAAAAAGTATCACTAAGCACAAATGCTCAAAACTGAAAAAGTTTTCCAAAAACTTGTGACAACCTCTCTTAGTATGAAACATAAATCCTTGCTTCTGCAGATGTGATATGATCCTTTTGAGCTATCATGTAAAAAACACTCAGAATGTAATGACAGAGAACAGAGTGGAATAAACTACCTTCTGGACCATCAGTTGTAGTACAGCAAAGACAGATGGTAGGAAAGCTCCAAAACAGGACAATAGGATTTGTGGCTAGGCCCTGAGGTTATAAACCCTACAGTAAGTAGATATACCAAGTTGGCTAAAGGTAAGCATAAAGTGTGGCAGGACGTATTTGGCATTATTGAGCATTAGATGCTCTGCAAGAAGTATGGGCTGCAACAGGAAAGACTTATTGCCACCATAGACCTGATAAAGGAGCAGAGAATAAATGCGGAAAAATATTATAGGGTTTTTTGAACCATATTGCTCATGAAGTATGTCCTGGAAGTTCAGATATGGTGGCTATAAAAAGAGGAGAGGATTTTACTGTTAACTTTTCTTTGATACAGTATGTGAACATTTGGTTGAGAATGTGAGAAAAGACTGACAAATTTAGGATTATTATGTCCCAAACTGGTAAAAGTATGTGGGACATGGAAAAAGGCAGTGCAGCACCAGTTGTCTCGGTGCACTGTGTGCACTGCCGGGGGTTATCACAAGAACACGACATCAAATAGCAAGGAGCCCTGGTGTGAAACTGCATCCCGCAGAAAGCACGTTAATGGGTCTCTCTAAAACACTGAGGAAGAGGATTGCAGACTGAACTTTCTGATATGTTTGTCTGTTAATCTTGCTTTAGTTATTCTTGTTTCTCTTGAGATCTTAACTGATAGAGGGAAGAATAATAATAATAATATTCTACATATGTACAAAGTACAGTTCTGCTGTTTGATAGTATTCTAGTAAATTTTATTCTGTGGTTATGATGAAAGGGAAAACTTATCAGCATCAGCTATTACCACCAAGCTGCAATGAGAGGCAGCATGATTTTCCTATAATACTAAAAGCAATGATTGCAATATCTCAAATATATGAGTAATGATGATGACTATTATTTTTGTGCTTGTATTTAACAAAAAAATTACAAGTTTTTACTGAGTTCTTTAATTTTGCAGACTGAGGTATTGATCTTACATCCTGTCTGTCTGATTAGATCCCTGAGGCAGTATAAAGTACTCATTGCCAGTGAAGCTCTATTAATGCATAAGTTTTAATATAAATATATCATCCCACATGTCTGGAGGCTTTTTGCTGGAGTACAACATCTCTGTCCTACTGTGTGCTATTCCCACTTGTCATAGGATGGGGAAAATTAACGTGCAAATGAACTTTGTGGGTAAGACACAGTCTAGATGTTCTTCAAAGTCTCAGACATTGGCCCAAATCAGGGGCAGAGTCCCAAACAGAAGTAGCAGTATGAAGTTGGCACTGGGAGTTAGCTCAGAGAGTACTCAGGTTTAGATGATGCTTCATAGATCTGTCATCCTCACTCATTTATAATTTACCTGACTTGAGAGCAGAAATTAATTTCTCCTGTATCTGACGGACAAGAATGCATCCACCAGATTTAATAACATAAAGTAAAATAGCCACTTTTAAGTGGTAATTTGATGAGTGTTCACATTTAAATTATCGCATTTGATGATTTTCTATTGATCATTATTTGCCTTCTCTGAACAGATCATGATCAATAATAAAAATAACAACTTGTAGTCAACCCTTCATACTGGTCATATAACTCTTGTTTGTCCTGTGTAGTCACAAGTTTTTTTCTCCAGATCAGAATATAACTCTCTGTCAGCTATCAGAGGGCATTACCCTGCAGCGTATTTCTTTTATATACTTTCAAATTTCAGGTCACTAAAGGATAATGATTTTTGTTGTACTTAATGTCTGATTGTTGGTTTTTTTTCTTTTAAATAAACCTTTGTTTTCAATAAGATGATCCTTCCATCAGTGGAAAAAGTATGAGGCCTCAAAGAGAGACAGGCAGGATATGTCTTATTGCGGTGTGGCTTTTCTTGAGTGGAAAACATATTGGATTTCATGAATCTTTTAACTCATTTGAAACCAATTTTTCAAAGTAAAGCTGATAAGCTAGAAGAAGATTAAACTGCAAGTTTTTTTCACAGCCATTTCCTTCTAATGCAATTATTTCCTGATTCATCACCCCTAAGCAAATTAATGCAAGAAGAAAGAAAACCAGGATTAAACATAAAGATTTATTTCCAATAATTTTTACTTTTCAAATCATTGCTGGATTACAATATCCTTTACTATCATCTCTAAATTATTTAAAGTAAGCTAAGCAATCTAAATTCTTCTCCTTACTAAATTATTTAGGGCATAAATATTTCCTGTTGAATGCTTTTGTGGTTAAATATCGTATCTCAGGCTAAGTGAATAAAATTAATTTTAATGCAATAATACAAAGGCAATAACTAGGAAAAGTACCTGAAGTGTCTTCCATTATGTATTTACTTACAAAAATTGTAAAACTCAGCTCAGTAAAATTAATTTCTTATTTTCATTAATAAAAAAACCAAAACTCTCAAGAATTTGTTGTTACTTTTTCCACATGACACTGAAGTCAAAAGTAGTAAGCCGCATTCTTATTTTAAAAGAGGCATTTATATTATACACTACATAGCGTTAATTCAGTAACTGTATTTCACAGTACTTCACTTGTAAAGGGAAGATAGGCTAGACCCAATCAAACAAGCATTTAAATCACTAGGACGATTCTCATTGACTTGACAGGACTGTGTTTGAAATCAGCAAACTTTAGAATTAGGCATGGAGGTCAGTAAGCTCTATGTCTGATTTAGTTTTTAGATATGAATTAAAAGGCCAGGGTCGTCTATGCAGCATTACCTGCAGAAACTCTCCTCATTCCAGATTAATATAAAATATTTTATTACAGTAGGCTGCTGACAGGTAAGACAGTCTATATGTTTTTATGTATCTTTAGAAATAGTACACCAAGGAAACAACCAGAGATTGAATGGAAATCAACTCCCAGGCGCACTATTTCTTATTAAAAATGGCTGGATTTTTCCCACAGGAAAAGATGCCCACCGGTGTGTTAAAAGAGTAAGCTACTCCCCAACATAGCAAAACCAAAAATGTTTTTTAAATAGTGTAATATTAAATAAAATTCATAATCTCTAGGCTCCTAAACAGTGCAAGTGAGAAATGCATTACTCTGAAATACCCCAATGTTATTACAAAGAAAACAAAGTGAGGAGGATGAAAATCCTGATTAAAGGGGTCCTCTCTATTTAGAGTAACAAATTTACTTACACTCTACTCTTATGAACAGTAAAATCCTCTACGGAGAAAACCAGTCATAAGCTCAGATTCGATCCTGAGACTACATAAAATGAAAGTAGATGTAGGTTTGTCAATGTGTGATCTTCTGTTGAAAGTTAAAATATGATTATTTTATTCAGTATGACATGTTTTTTTACTTGGAAAGAAGTGCCAAATGCTTTAAGGACATTCATCCCTTTCTTAATATTCATCAGATCAATATTAATAACAAGAAGAGAAGAAAAAGTTTTTAGGTCAAAACTTGTAGAGGAAAACCTGCTATTGTAGCCTTGAAGCCAAACTTCAGGCAAGCAGGGAGAAAAGAAAGCTCAAAAGAAGATCCTAATCACCATCTGGTCACTGAAAATTCACATACACAACTTCTCAGAGTACTTGTTCATCTCAGACGGGTCTGAACTCACATGAGTGAATGCGTGTAGATGCTGAACAGGCATCTGACTTCTGCAGAGATATCGTCCCACGTATTAATTCAGTTGTTAGTCCCTACCACTTCGGCATTTGATTTTGTTTTAGAAAGTACTCATATATTTCTTTCTCTGCCTCACAATGGGCAGTTGTTTCCTTTCCAAAAGTCAACCAGAAAATGTTATCCATAGCAGTCTAGTATTTTCTGTCTTACTCTGCTTCATTTCCCCCTCTGTTCTAAACACTTTTTAAATTTATTTTTAAGTTTCTTTAGTTAGCCAAAGTTAATTCAAAAGTTTTCTCCTTTCAAAATTGTCATGAGGTCACCAAAGCATGTGTATTCTGCAGGTCATTATATACTGCAACATCATATTTGTCTAGCCAGTTATTTGGAGTGATATATACAATCCCCAGAGCAATAGTCATAAAGTCTTTGTTGCTTATACCTGAAATGATACTTTTATTTGTCAGTCAGTAGGAGCCTTTGCCACTGGACGGCCTGCATTTATCCATGAAGTTTCAAGCGTGTGAGACCTCAGATGGCCCTGAAGTGTAAACCAGTTTCCTGCAGCATTTCAGTTTCTACTTTTTAGTTCTTTTTCATTAAAGTAATCAGTTGCTACAGCCCATGAAAAAAGGAAATGCAAAATTAAATTTATAGAAAAATCAAGAGAACGAGTTGCATCATGTCATGTCCTAGGACGTGAATTCTGGTAAAGCCAAGCCACCTGATGGCCGTAGCGTATCAGTATGGGGGATATGTAGCCCACTTGAAAGCATGCTGCGAGCTACAGGACTGAGAACTCCAGACAATTCTCTTTCTCAGGATCAAAAAGATTATTTTGCAATGCAGCCAGCCTAAGGATTACCTCATTCTCTGACACTTGCTCTCATATATGTTAATATGCTGAGCTGTCAGCCAGAGAACATCTACTTGGATCCTTGCTCAGAGGGGCAACGAGAGCCAGAAACAAGAGGAGCAGAGCTTGATGCATTGAAAAATAGAAAATTTCCTGTACAAAGACGCAGCTGAATGAGTCTTATTTGTCATATCAGAGGAGATCGCTGCTATCTCCTTGAAAGTAAAGATGCAATGCTGGTGTAAATCAGAACAGAGCTGCATTCCATGTCTGTTCTCAGACTGGCTTAAAAGTTGTATTACTAGCTGCCTGATACCTCTATTACACCAGAAAGTGTCATACCCCTGAATTGGCTCCTGGGTTTGCCTTAGTAATGTTGTCATTCTGCCACCTTCAGTGCTTCTAGGATGGTTGGAGCGTGGTTGGAGCAGACCCAAAACCCTAGCAAAGATGGTAAACCACGCAGTAAAAACATCTTCTTGCAAAAAAATTTGGTTTTGGTTTTGTTTTTCATGCAGGCTGCTACAAGGAAAATATAGCTGGAGAGAAAAAGCTGGTAGTTCAGTTGATGACAGAGGAAAAAAGTACTTTTCTAGTACTGGAAATTTGTCACAGTTTTCTTGAAAATATATAGTGCCTGAAGAATGCTCTATTTGTGAGCATTGCGTGTCCTGTGTTTATTTTATTATCTTCTCGTCTCCCCTAAAAACCCTCTGAAAAAAAGATCCTACAAAACCTCTTGCTTTCATCATCTCTCCTTCTAAAAAGAAAACTAAGGAGGTTTTGCCTCATCTTTGCTCGTAGGAGTTAAGTGCCTCTGTTAGAAGGGTTGTGCCTAGGCTAGGACAGTCACTAGGTTTCTTGCATGGCCCCTGGAGATAAATCAGGAAAGAAACTGGATTTGGTGTATTTGTCTCACTCTGAAGAGAAGTCATTTTCTGATTGCCTGAGAATTGAGAAAACCAGCTTCAAACCCTTATTCCAGATCAATGAAGAATTCAGTTTCACTGAAAATGTTTAACGTACTTCGACGAGTTACAGTAATTTGGCCGCGTAGTGCTTCAGTGGAAGAATGGTGATATGGACTATTTCATCAACCGAAATGTCTTTTCCGGGTTGAAGACTGTGGAATTACAGTATCACAAATACACTGGCATTTTCTTCAGTAGTAATTTCCCTCAAGGGCAAGTTTGCTTATGCCATTTTAAGTGTTCACTACTGTGAATGAGCTCATTCCCGAGATCCATAGCACGTTAACAACTAAAAAAAGTAAATTTTCATGCATCAGAAACTATGACATTCTAAGCATCAGTATTCTGCTTTATGCTACATTTCATTCCCTATCACACCAGTCTAGACTGCAATATTAGCCAGAAATGGAGGTTACCTGACGGTATTAAATAAAAGAAGGGAATTGTATTTTCTTTCTTTTTTTCTTACCCATGCAGTAGTAAGTCAAGCACATCTGCAATTCAGAGTTTTACAGCTGGGGTGCTGCTGCTGTGGATGGCCTCTGTAGAAAATTTGTTATGCAGAAGATCCAGACACTCCCTCTGAGCCTCACTGTAGAAGCTGTAGGAGCAGTAGGATCTTACAAGCACGTTCAAGACTGCACATTCAATAGCTCGTGGAATATGCATAAGTCCTTTAGATTCAAATGTTCAAAAAGAGAAGTTAGCCCAACTTGTCCAACTCTTCAGCACTAGCTACCACCTCTAGATATAGCAAGTGGAATGGAGGGGGAGGAAAGGTTGTTCTCTGTTGATTCAGGTGAGGGAAATAAGGCATCAGGAAACACAAATGTTATCAGAAGGGGCTTTTTTGCAAGCCACGCTTTGTGCAGCTGTAGCTATCCTGCTTTGTACCACAGCTGTGCTGTGCCCAAAACACTGAAAGGAAAGCTGAGTTTCCCATCACGGACAAATTAAGCAAGGTTATATGGGAAGAGGGAAGGGAACCTAGGTCCCCCACCAGAGTAAGCAGCCTCTGGTAAAGCCAGCTGCACTTACCCAAACCCCAACCAGCAGAGCTTTACAAGCAATGAGGCAATAAGCAAAAAGTGACATGCCTTAACATTTGCTAAAACAGTTTGGGCAGGATGAAATGCCTACCATGGAAACCTTTTCTAGCCAATTCCAATTTCAACAAGCTGCTAAAGCTCTGTATTGCTTGTGCCAGTACAGACTGACAGCAGCAACAGGAGGAAGATATGCAATGTCAATGGAAGCAGAAGAAGGCGGCCCACTAAAGTACCCTGTTAAAAAGTACTCTGTGGAAGTGCATGAATGCTAATGCATTTTCAAACTGGAATATATCCAATGTGGAGAGCCCACAGTCCGTTCAGACTAACCACTGACTACTAACTCTTGTGCTTGTGTTGGGGAAACCCACCAAAAATGACAAAGGTATATACCGTGCTGGAGCTGTCTGGGCATAGACATGGCCCTAAAGCATTCACGTCAGGCTAGCCCTTGAACCATAACAGTTACTAAGCTGAAAAAGCAGAAACCTCATCCACAATTACTTTCTATGTAATTTATAAAGCTATCTGGTGTTCTCACTTGATCACTGTGGGATCTACTGTGATACAGAAGATCATAAAGCTCTGAGATAGTACAACAACGGTTATCAACATCTATGATGTTAAATGTTTATGTAACCTTGTCTAACAACATTAATTTAGTACTGAACATGAAGCAGTACTAAAAGAGAAAGCTGATGCATGGGACTTTTAAGAAATGTTTCTGTTCCTCTGTTGCCACTTAGAGTTCAGGCCAGAATTTGGCCATAGCGACTTTTCAGGGAAGTGCTAAGTGGAATGGTCTTGGGCCAGCCCACATCACAAAATCTTTGTTCTCACTGATTTTTTTAAACTGCAGCTACTCAATAATCTGAACGTTAAGTTTCATTCTGCCGTAATCTTGGGGGCATGACTCAGAACTCTGTGAGCAGAAACGCATACGATTGCTGATGATCCCCCATAGAAAAAGGGAAGACTTCACATCCAAAGGGCTGATAATACAGTCAAGTTTTGCAGACTACAAATCTCTCTATAAAGAATGTAGAAAAGTATATTTCAGAGTTCATGTTACTGTCAGTGACCTAAGTTTAAATGGCTCCAATGATCAAACCAGCAGAAGTATACTACAAATGGATTTTTATTGACTGAATTGGATAAACAGATTAATTAAAAAAAAATCATATTATAAACTGGTGGAGTACCATAAAATCAGTTTGTAAATGTGGAGATGCCATTCCTAGCCTGCACAGCTCCTGCAGCGCTGTAGCCCGTTCTCATTGCAAGCAGTACATTTGAGGGCTTTGAAAGAGTCCGTAAAGCAGTTCCGAAACACAGACATCTTGCTCCCATGGCATGCTGAGCACGGCAGGAAACCAAAGCCCCCGCAAGAGGGACACTCGTGAGGATGCTGGACTCTCTGCTCAAAGAAGAAAGTGAGAAAAACAAAAATGTTACCTCATCAACCACCATAAGCTCTAGGACAATGAGGGCTCCAGGACAGCTGAGAATACACATTCTGGTTCCCATCTTGAGCAATACCCACCACCCCATCCCAAGGTATACGACCATGGAAGACCAGTATGCCTGCCTTTTCCTTTGGTCAGATCCACATGCAATGGTCAGAGAGGCTCACTGCAGGTTCATCAGCCACGTTATATCTTAGTAGCTTCTGTTTGTACTTGCCAAAATAGTTAGTTAAAGGGTAGCTTGCATACATTACTCTGATGTAGCTTTAGATCTAGATCAATTCTAGGAGGTATTGCAATTGATTGAATCTAAACTCCAGGCAGTTTATGTTGGCATTATATTTTCTATGCTGTATGTTAAGATATTATGAGTTTTAGCATTTGCATGCTCGTGCTGAACATGTTGTTCCTATTAAACTTAGAGTTGATCATATCAAAAAGCAATTCATAGCTTCTGGCAAGTAGTGCTTGAGGAAATAAGTGGTGTATTCAAATTTAAGGATGTAGAATGCTGAAGCTTTAAGTGTGAAAGAGAAAGATCATCAATATTCAATACCTGGAGAAAATTGCTGCAAGCAAGGCTGGGGCTCCCTCAGTTGTCCTAATTCCTGAGTAAAACAATAATTTTACTCTATTTTCTTTTAGATTAAAGACAACGGAGAACACGGGAAGATATTTCAAAGACATTTTTAAGTTTCACTTGCTGAAAATGTTGCTACTTTGTTTAATGATTGATTGCCTTAAAGTTCTATATCAATGAAAGGTACACCACGTTGGGTACTTACCACAGCACAAATATGTGGCTTTAACATTGCACTGTTGAGTAAAGACTTTACAGATTTATTTACAAAGGAAGAACAGTAATCCATACAATTTCTGCTAGAGTTAGTCTGAGGAATTATGCATCACTAAAAAATTAGTCACAAATTATTACCAGAGTATACTAAAATTTGTACAGATCACTTAGGCCTTCTTGTAGCTTCATCGAGAAAACTGAAGAGATTTCTGCAAAACCATTAATAATAGCATTCATCTATTGACAACTCAGATGAACATGCAAAAAAAGGCACTTTTTCTTTTTATCCTGCAGCTCATAAACTTGTCATTCTTCTTCACCAGGCAAACAACTCCTATTACTATTAACTTCTCCAGGGACAATGTTTGGAAGTATTTAATGTAAAATTAGCATTCTTTTTGTCTCAGGAGTGCCCACATCTTTCATGATTTATGATGGAGGTTTAATTCATTGGAAATTATTGCAAATAATCTCAAAATTTTAAGATAATAATATTTTTAAACTTTACATTCATTATGGCTTGTTAGGCTTGTAAATAACTACTACTCATGTAGTTAAGAGAACTAACAAAAAACAAACACAAAATTGTTTTAGCTCAGTTCCTTGAACAATGGCCATTTCCTTCTTGAACAGATGACATTTTGTGTAACCATTTTCTGCATCTTCAGTAATGAAGAAACCTGACTGCCCCTTGCAATTGTAGCAAAGCCATCTTTGCAATAAAAAAAAAAAAAACAGGAAACAATGTGTTTGTATTCAGTAGGCAGTTATCATAGTCTGCTGTAGTCTGGCCTTGTTTGTCTTTTAGATGTACTTTCTGTCCCAAGATTAGAATCATAGAATCATAGAATCATAGACTCGTTTAGGTTGGCAAAGTCCTTTAAGATCATCAAGTCCAACCATTAACCTAGCACTGCCAAGTCCACCACTAAACCATGTCCCTAAGCACCACATCCACACGTCTTTTAAATACCTCCAGGGATGGTGACTCAACCCACTTCCCTGGGCAGCCCATTCCAATGCTTCACAACCCTTTTGGTAAAGAAATTTTTCCTAATAACCAATCTAAACCTCCCCTGGCGCAACTTGAGGCCATTTCCTCTTGTCCTATCGCTTGTTGTAGGGAGAAGAGACCGACCCCCACCTCGCTACAACCTCCTTTCAGGTAGTTGTAGAGAGCGATGAGGTCTCCCTTGAGCCTCCTTTTCTGCAGGCTAAACAACCCCAGTTCCCTCAGCCCCTCCTCATAAGACTTGTGCTCTAGACCCTTCACCAGCTTCGTTGCCATTCTCTGGACACGCTCCAGCACCTCAATGTCCTTCTTGTAGTGAGGGGCCCAAAACTGAACACAGTATTCGAGGTGCGGCCTCACCAGTGCCAAATACAAGGGGACAATCACTTCCCTACTCCTGCTGGCCACACTATTTCGGATACAGGCCAGGATGCCATTGGCCTTCTTGGCCACCTGGGCACACTGCCAGCTCATGTTCAGCCGGCTGTCGACCAACACCCCCAGGTCCTTTTCTGCTGGGCAGCTTTCCAGCCACTCTTCCCCAAGCCTGTAGCACTGCATGGGGTTGTTGTGGCCCAAGTGCAGGACCCGGCACTTGGCCTTGTTGAACCTCATACAGTTGGCCTCAGCCCATCGATCCAGCCTGTCCAGGTCCCTCTGCAGAGCCTTCCTACACTCAAGCAGATCAACGCTCCCGCCCAACTTGGTGTCGTCTGCAAACTTACTGAGGGTGCATTCAATCCCCTCATCCAGATCATCGATAAAGACATTAAACAGAACTGGCCCCAATACTGAGCCCTGGGGAACACCACTTGTGACCGGCCACCAACTGGATTTAATTCCATTCACCACAACTCTTTGGGCCTGGCCATCCAGCCAGTTTTTTACCCAGCAAAGACTATGCCCATCCAAGCTCTCAGCAGCCAGTTTCTCCAGGAGAATGCTGTGGGAAACAGTGTCAAAGGCTTTACTGAAGTCCAGGTAGACAACATCCACAGCCTTTCCCTCATCCACTAAGCGGGTCACCTTGTCATAGGAGGAGAACAGGTTAGTCAAGCAGGACCTGCCTTTCATAAACCCATGCTGACTGGGCCTGATCACCTGGTTGTCCTGTACGTGCCACGTGATGGCACTCAAGATGACCGGCTCCATAACCTTCCCCAGCATCGAGGTCAGACTGACAGGCCTGTAGTTCCCCGGATCCTCCTTCCAGCCCTTCCTGTAGATGGACGTCACTTTTGCTAACCTCCAGTCAGTTGGGACCTCCCTGGTTAGCCAGGACTGCTGATAAAGGATTGAAAGTGGCTTGGTGAGCACTTCTACCAGCTCCCTCAGTACCCCTGGGACACACATTGGGCTAGGTAACAATGTTATATGACCCCCCCCAAAGCAGGATCTGGGGATATTTCATTCCAAAGTAATGAAAAATGTTAAGGAGGTTTATTAGCTAACCTTTCCAGTCAGACAACAAGAATGTTGCATGCTTTAATCATATGTACATATTTGTTTAATAGTTTCTGGTTAGTTATTCAATATGGTTTAATACGGCCAGCAGGTTCTTCTGCATTTTATACAGAAACACATACAGTGAGTCATGAGGCAAGGAGAGTTTTGCCGAGTTAAGGAACAGGCCAGACAAATGCAGAAGGTACCACCTGCACCGCAAAGGGACAAGGCAGTTCATGATTTTCTGGATGGTGTTAAATCTAACTCCTGAATAAGACAGAGGTGAACAACCCTTGGGCTCAGCATGACTGGAACTTTTGGAGGAGTTCAGGAAGGAGACTGACTGTAAGAAACCAACATGCTTCATAAACAGAGATACTCGTTTTGTGATAAACTCAAAGATGTATGGTATACAAAGAGTTACTGAAAGCATGTTAGGAAAACATATGCTGTAGTTTGGCTAAATGCAGGGAAAGAAAAACCTTGGGGCTAAATCAACTAGATGTAGCTTTCTTTTGCTCTTTCATCAGTGTCTTTTACAAATATCATGTCCTCATTATCTATTTTTAATGTTGATGTTACATACTTCTGAAGTTTATGTGTTATCTTAATTTGGTTAGGAGTGATTTCAAAATAACAAGATAATTAATAGCAATACATTCCTTTTCTAAGGACACAGCTATCCATATAACCCAGACATTATGACACACGTCTCCCCAAAATGTTCTTTGTTGCAGGCTATCCAAAGGAAAATAGAAAACGCCTTGAGCAGCCAATAGCACAAGGCCAGCAGAAAAGTGATGACCAGAAGAGAACCTAGCTTACAGCAAAGCTGCGGGAGCAGTCCCACGTTTCAAGTGTCCTCAGGGAGCGTGCATCATCTGTTCACAATAAAAGGCAAACTTGCACCAGAGAACTTCAATGGAAAAGGCAAACTAAGAGCTGGAGAGAGGCATGATAACCTGTAATTTGAAATTTGTGCAAATTGGTGTAATTGGAAACTTCCAGCATCTGCCCAGATTTTGTAGACGACCAGCTTTAGGTCTAGCCAAATGCAGATGTGCAGGTTCCCAACGCATTCACTGCAGTACACAGAGAAGTGGTGCAGCATCCACACAAGAAGCCTGACTCCTCCAGGGCACGGTGAAGGTTAAATACCAAAGATGATGTCAAAAGTTATGGAAAAGGGAAAATGACTTGCCTTTCCTGCTGTGGCAAAACCAAGAAAAAATAGAGATGGACATTTTGGTTTGATGTTATCACCATTCACATTTTCTCAAACTTAATGGGCTATGATACTATGATATCATTCATTCAAAGAGAAAAACAAAAAAAAACCATTTGGAATCATCAGTTTATAACAGAAGAAAAGGAACTGCTAAAAAAAAGTCTTCTCAATTACAAATATTCAATGTACGTTCCTTATATTTATTTGCAGAAATACAATTACCTCAATTTTGGTTAAGAGATCCTGCAGTTCCCCAGATTCATTCATTAGCAAAATTTTCTCAGCACCCTATTAGTAAGAAGAAGAAAAAGGTCAGCCAGTTTAGCATGAAAAAACAGAGATGATCAGAATATGTGGTCTTGAAAACTTAAACAGGCAGAGGACAAATTTGACTCACATTAAGTATTTTGTAATTAGGTCAACCTTAGGAAAGTTAGAAGGAGAGGAGAATCTAATCGCAGTTCTGATAGAAGTGCCTGCACTTCGTTACCAGGTGTCATATCGCATTGCCTTTTTGTAAAAGGTGACACAGCTTGCAAATTCTGATTGTGTTCACTTTATTTTACAGGGTATGCTTCTTGACAGAATAAAAAATATGTCTAGTTACCATGTCAAAAATTACAATTCTATAAATATACAACACATCAGAGAATGCAGCAAAATGAGAAGAGGAAATTGTATTTCAAATATTCTGGCAGTTGAGCATTGAATTAAGACATAATATGCCTAATGTATAACACAAGGAGAAAAAGGGTAATGAAAATACTGTAACAACATTAAAGGCAGACACAACAATGAATAATAATAATTTAGTCTGAGTACATTAGGCCTCTGAGGGGTTCTGTGATCTGAACCGAGGCAGTACTGAAGTGGTTTTCCTTTTTTCCTTCTGAAAGTAAATGCTAAGAGATTATTGCAGACAAAATGAAAGTGTCAAAGATGATGTAAAACTTTTTTTTCCCTTTTCTTCTAATTAGAGAGCCACATTTGAATGCTTACACTTCACTTATGTAACCAAATTCACTGAATACTAAATATTACCAAATACTTACAGACACTTTTAATTGGTGGATCACAAGAAACCGACAAAAGGTGAGGAAACTGAGGCACAGACGGAGATAACTGCACAGCCCGTACCTGCTGCTAAGAGCAATTGGCCACATCTAGACCATGATGGTGGGTTCATGCCATCACGATGCTCCAGTTTGCTATTCCCTGCCTGCCCAGACTGTTAAATTTCACCTTTGGGTTTCCTTCTGGCGTGAGCTGGGAGGTGTGGTGGGATGCTGGCACAGGGCTGAGACTTACCATTACTTTGAGCTGCCTGCGGTCAGCTGCAGGGGCTCTCAGCCCCAGCTCCCCACCAGCACTGCTCTCCCTGTTACTGGGAGGTACAGGAAAGGCTGCTGGGGAGCACAGGGAACACATATGGACCGGTAATGTACATGCTAGTGTCCAACCATTCATAGTGCCTCGCTGGGGACTGCAGAGGTTACAAATGTGTAGACCAAAAGCCAACTAAGGGCCACCAAAGCTTTGCAAAGGATTTTGTATGTCACCCTGCTAAGGTTAGTTTCCCTGTGCAAAGTCTTCTTGCTCTGGCTTTGTACAAAAAAAGAAGCACTTTTGACTCTCTGTTTGATGATATTCATTTCAGTTAAAAGGCAAAATATTAATATTTCAGTGGATGTGTATGTCACTTTTGCCGTGAATGCTACTCTTACAGTGCTACATTTTCAAAGAGATTTTTTTTAAAAAAGAAATGTCTACAGGGTAATTAGTTGTGGTTAATTAGCCACAGCAGATGACAGGACACTCAGATCAGCTAGCCTGTGCTAGCTTACTTGTGCTGACTCTTCTATTGAAATCTGTTATAGGTCACGGGCACAGAGTGTACCAGCTTCAGCACATGCATTAGGCTGTCTGTGTCCCCAGCAGAGCAGCTTTTAGCAGTCTGTCAGCCCCTTTCACGCTTGTCCTCTAATCTTTCTCTGCTTTCACACAGAATGGACAAAAGGAGTGATTGGCACAACAAAGCAAGGGCTTGCCAAGGTGGCCCACAGAGTATTAGCTCAGGGCCCGAATACATTACAGCGGCTTAAGACACAGCTTGCGCTACCCATCGGATGCAAAGACGTTAAGGATTTGCAGCTTTATTGATGTAATTGCAGCACTGCAAATTTCCTAAGCCAGACAAGCCCTGATTTGCCCCCGTTTAGGAAAGGATCTCTTCTCTGCGGCAACAGTTGGCAAAAGCATCCCTGTGACTTCTGCTCCGTGTTACAGCGATGCTCTGTGATAACGCTGACTGGCTTTTGCAACAGTATAATTAAAAGTCTGACAGGTTTCCCATTATAGATTCATATTTTAAAGGATTTATATTTCAGATGACATTGCCAGGTCTGTTACTTTCAAAGTGGAAAGCCTCATTACTATGGTTTTAAAATTAAAAACCAAACGTCCGACTGGCTATCAGTGTTTTTAAGCGTTTCAGCGTGTCTTTTCTGATTAACAGCTGCCTCAAGTGAAATTTGAATAAAAGATACTTTGCAGAGGTTAACCTTCCCTTTGGATCTGTGAATCTTAACACACAGTCTGTAATTAATAGAGTAATTAAAGCAGCTGTTAAATAAGTCCAATAGCTGCTTTCTGACCAGAAAGTGATGCTTTTCTTTTTCTTCCTAGATTGTACTCAGTCCACAATTACCCACGAAGGGATGTGAAACATTAAAGAGTCTGTCCCTCCTAAGACTCACATAAGGAGCACAAGGGACACTGGCCATATCGTTTAGAGAAGCAGCAGGGAGAAGTGAGTTTTCAGTTTTGTTAACCAGTTAAATTTCACAGCACCAGCCTGTGAATCCTTTATCTACCAACTTCAGTAGCTCTCTACCATGGTGGAGGAGCCCAGGGGCTGCGGTCAGGTCTTTGCTCTTCTTTTGGCAAGGAAATGCCACAGACTTGGATAAACCACTCAACAGATTTTCGAGACCATTTTTATTCTTCAAAATATTTTCCCAGTTTTCTCTTGAGAACGTCCAGAAATTAGCATCGTATTTCAGGTACAGTCTCACTAATTGCAGAACTAGGATAAATCCAAGGTCCATTAAATGTCCTACTGCCCCAGCTCTGTCCTGTCATTAAACTAGTCTGTTGCTCACCTATCTTGGATGTAGCCCATTACCATTTTCCCAATGTAATTCTTCATCAAGGAATACACATAGGTATATGGCTCTGCGCCTGGCTGTACTAGAATACCTGCTGATTTTGGGAAGCAGTGTCTTTTCCACATGCTTCCTTATATACAGGGAAAAATTAGCATGGCACTGCAACATCTCTCCTGTGGACATATTTGCTGTGCAGATAAATTGCCTCCCTTATCTGCTTAAAAAGAAACTTTTACTAAGTTTACGGGAGAGGCCTCTTGCCGAGGCAGCAGAATGCAATCGCACACCTTACCCTCACTGGACCTGCTATGTTTCTTCACTGTGGCTTAGCGAGGAGACAGGCTGTATATACCTCTGTCTTTGCCCAAAGCTCACACGCTCTTCAGCCTACAACACTACACCTCTCACAACGAGGTGACCCTTGGCAGCAGACAGACATGGAGTATGAATAAATGCCTGTAAATCTGTCCATAAACTGAGAAAATTAACACTGCAGTATGGTATCAGCACCAGGAATGTTGGATTTGATATGCAAAGAACTGAAAGATTGATATGCAAAGAGCTATCAGATTAATTAAACCCTGCTGTTCCTGAAATGTCAAACTGCAAAATGGAAGAAGCAAGTGGGAAAATGCTAGGTGACTCGATGCAATGATCACATCACAGTTTTACTGCCACAGAGCCATTCATATCCACCCCATCAAGTGAATGCCAGGAGAATGTGTTTAACAAAACATGGAGGCAATTGAGAGCTACTAATCATATATGGCCACTGGAAAGCAGCAAAAAGGGAACTGTTACTACTTGCATAACAAAAAATATGTTACACAGATATTTTCTACAAGTCAATTAAAAAAGTAGCCTCATCATTCTTAGGAAATAATCATAACCAATGAGTCAAATAAGATAATTTTACTGTAAATCTCATGTTGTTGTGGATTCATTACAGCTGGGAAAACTAAATAGGAAACAGTTTCTTCAGGGAAAAAAAATACTAAATTCCCATATTTGAAAAAGATTCAGGTAGTTTTATATGGCAGGTGAATACTGAATTCAGTCACATATTTAAAGTGAAAAATAAAATAAATGTATTTTAAAACTACTATGCAGTGAGCTAACATGTTTACTAAAGATGACTCTATTTGCCTTTTTTTATGTGCATCCCGTTTCCAGCAGTGTGTGTCTTTACATAACATAAACCTCTAACAGTCCTGGGTGCCTTTGTAAAGGAGTAAATTAATGCTCCTTTTTTTTTTTTTTCTGTGTTGCTTTCTGGTTTTTGGAAGTCATTTTTTATTCTGCTTTGGTGTCCCAGCAGATGGCATAATTCCATTTCAGATGGAGACAGTCTCAGGTGAAAAGGAGGGATTAGATCAGCTGGTAAAGAGCATGCTGCAGAAAGAACCTGCAATTTCCTGACAGACTGATATTTAGACAGTGTGTGTCAAGAAATACAATGATTCAATCCTGAAAAAATGAGAAGATTAAAACCCTGCTGTACTGCAGCACCTAGGACTTTGCTTGACAGGGACTAAATATGATTTTTCTATTGCTTCTGCCCAAGTCGTTGGTTTGGTTTTTTCCCCCTGTGCAGGCAATGATAAATTCCACAGCACTGTGAAGATTTATCGACAGAGCCTGCAGTGCTCTAACAACCTTGTCCCTGCTTCTGAATGGCTCAGATACCATATACTTTATCAGATGCACATATGCTGTGTTCTGCTGCTTTTGTTACATTCATCTCATTAAAAATAATCTCGTACTCTTTCAAAACTGTTCATATTTTAATTAGGGGTTGGGGTTTTTTCTTCTTATGACTCATTGAAAGGTGCCTGGCTCAATATAGATTCTCCTTTGTATTGCTACATGCAATCTCCTTCAGGGAGGGATTTGCCAGGAAATAAATATTCAAAATTTAAAAAAAGAGAGAGAGAAAGAGAGAGAGAGAAAATATTGCATGATCGATTTACTGACACAGCAGGCTTCTGGATTTCTGTGTTGTATTTGCATATCAGAAGATAATTATCATAAAAGGCATTATAGAAATGTCCACTGTTACTAACGAGACCAAATTCTGTAATTCGTTCTCAATCTCATTTTAATAAACACAAGCCCAGCAGAGGTTCCAGCCAACTTACTGCCTTTGGAGTCACTGGTGCATCGTCTTCTTAAGGTGCCACATCCACCAGGCATTGACATAGCTGGGGGGCGATTACTTCATTGCCAGACCTTCTCGATATGCAAAGTGCCCCCCCCCCTTACTTCTCTTCCTAAATGAATGAATGCCAACCTCTCTTACAAAGTCATATTAAGACAAAGAAATAAAAACTGCCATAAAATAATGGGCTTTTGCCACATTTGCCAAACAGAGTGTGTGGACACAGGTCCCTTGCCAGCGCGAGTGACACGTTCACCCTGGGGCTGTCCCTTCCCATCGCCCTGCCAGCTGCCGTGCTCCCACTGGCAGCCGCAGTGGGCTGCCCGAGTTAGCTCTGCTCACATTGAACTCGGTTTTCCCATCCTGGTTCATGTCAACCAAAGCACATTAGAGAGTGATGCTGTAGCAACAGATCCAAAGCAGCAGTGCTCCCTAGTATGATGGTAATTAGTGGAGAGCAGTGGAAGGCAGAAACTTCATCTGTGAGCACAGATGAGGGGCACCCACATTGGCAGAGCAAAGGGCTGCCACCATCCTGGCTGGCCGTGATGCTCCCCGTGAGCAGAGCAGGCATCTCTTGGACTGCTCCCTGTCCACAAAGCAGATTCTCCACAAATACTATTGCTGCTATGTGGAATAATTTTAATCCTCTCCTGGAGCTAAGGTCTGCTCCGTTTAACCACAGTGTGCCTCATCAATTTAATCAAAAAAAGAAAAAGAAGAAAGAAAACACCCCCCAAATCTGATTTTGTTCTGGTTTTTCCAGGTTTTTTTCCTTGTGTTAAACAATGTCAGTGGAGTTGCCATGCTGTAATAAATGCCTGTAGACCAGAACAGCAAATTCTTTCTTCATTTTTTTACCTACAGGAGGTAAAACCTACTGAGTACCTGTCAGCAGGTAGTTGGACAGCTAGATTTGTCCCTTCCACAGACAGCTAGCTTTCTAATTCACTTGCCTTCCTTTCTATACCTCTCCAAATATCTCATACAATACTTAAATAGTTTTAATGAGATTGTATTGCTTGTTACACTGTTGATCCTCTGTTAAAAGACAAGTTTCCCATGATCTTCTAAAAAAAAAGCAGCAGTGAATTAATGGGCCATCCATCATACCAAAATGACTGTACCCAGGCTTCACCTAGAGCTGAGCAAATAATTTGTTCAATCCATTTCAGTATTTTAACTGAATTCTTTTGACAAATTACTCACACATGGACTGAGATTTTCTTGGACTCGGTCATAACTCACTACTTTTATTTTTAATGTGACAATTAGGTGAGCGAACCTTTATCTGAATCCTGTTGAATTTTAAGTGGCTTTTGAACGAAGCACGTCTGTTCCTGGCTGGCTGGAGAACTCCCCGACTCAAGTTTTTGATAAAAGCATCCTCTACTAGGAAGTAAAAATCACTGTCTGCTAATATTCTGCACACAAGCTATTTTGCAGTTGCTGCAGTGATCTGGTGAGCCCTGTGCCAGCAAATGCATTTGTTAGAGTGCTTGGGGAAACCTGCCTCAAGCAGAGCACACCGAGAGCTAGAAAGGGGACAGGGAGAAAGGGGAGAAAGGGTATCTGAGTGTTTATACAGACCCAATATCAATTATGCCTGATTGTTGATGACATTTCATTTCATTAGTTAAATCTTTTGTGAAAATGAAAGTGTTAAGCGATACAAACACAATAACCCCGCTGTGCGTAAATATAGTTTGCCTTCACAAATCAGTCTCACTGTTGGTCCTAATTGCTAGTTCTTTACTGCTCAAGACAAATACCTTCTCTGAGCTCTCAAGCTGTTTTCTTTGTGCCACTTTCCAGAATCTTTTTCTTTTAAACTCTGATTTTTTCAGTTTCTGAGAAATATACATTTCGAAAGGACAGGCTGGCCTCAATGAAAAGGTGATTTGAAATATCAACAGGCTTTTAGACCCAGAGTACCAGAGTACAAATTTGGATTATAGTTTTCCATTTGGAGTTTATGTCTTGCAACAGGGCAGAGTTGGGCTGGTTTTCTCTCTCTTTTACTGCTAGACTTTTCTAAAATCAAGTATTAACCAATTCTGTACCTAAAACAATGTTCAGTTGATTACAGATGCCTGATACAGACTACATCGTATAAAATTCAATGCATGTTTAAGGTCTGACACCCCAAGCTGTTAGTTTCGTATTCAACACAGATACTACTAAATGGCAGACTTATGCTATATGTGTTCATCTTCCTGGGTCAATCATATATACCGGTTCCCATGAGGAAAAAAAATCCATTTCTCTAGATTTTCATGGTTTCAACTACAAAGATAAGCTATTTTTTAAGAAACATGGGATAGCTTAGATTGTATTACTGCATCTTATTCCCCTCTTGATAGCCTCTCCCCAGTTATCTTTTACATCTTCAGATCAAACCTATCAGTGTGGATCTGTGCAGCGCATACCACAAAGGGATCTCTGTCTTTGATTGTTCCCATCATTCCAGCATTGCAAACAATTTTCTAAAAACCCTGCTTCTCATTCATCAAGATTTTCATCTGTTCTTGCAGACTGCAGAATAAAACATAGGCTCATGCTTTACTTACCCCAAGATAATGACCATCGATAAACACAACAGGGAGTGAGGGAACTTCACAGACCCTCCTGCATCTTTCATCTAGTTCTTTTCCATAATCGCTGTTCAGAGCAATGTTTTTTTCTTCAAATTTAACTCTGTGATTTTGAAAGATCTTTCTAACCAGTTCACATCTTTCAAAAGTGGTTCTCACCACACGAAGGCTGGTAGTATAAATTACTATGCGGCCAAACTCTAGCACTGTTGATACCTGGAAAAAAAAATAGTTCCCATTACATTAAATAAGGTGTTAATAGCTTCCAAGTATTGAGGAATTTCATTAAAAATACTATTTAAGCAAAAAAAATGCATCTTGAAAACACAATCCAATATTCTACTTTTTTCAAATGTAAAGATGGAAGGGGGGGAATTAAGTTCTTGTAATCACCAACTTAAGGCAATTTAAGCTGTTTATCTAAGAAAGGTGCAACTTTACTTTTTTTTTAAAGTTTTGGAGGTGGTAAATCAAGCCCCACATTTTCAAGAAACAGATACATTTTAGATGCTGGTGGACTTCCAATGTGAATAAATCACCACCCTTTTGCTGCTGTCTTGTACACGGAGTCACCCGTCCTTCCCCAAGCAGTAAAATGCAATGGCGTGGGTTAATCCCCGCTCATCTATTGAAGCATAAATTCTTCAAAGCTGCAATAGTAACGTGAATGTAGGACTCCCTTGACCCCGCCATTTTTAGAGATGTCTGATTCTGTTACCACAGTGACTCACGTTTGTTTGCACAAACACAGTCTGGTAGTACCCAGACTAAGTCTAAACTTGCTAACTCAAGTGTTGTTGACAGTCTCCTTTAAGCAAGGATGAGAGCCTAAGCTAAACTCCATCACGTCCGTGAGCCAACACTAACTTGGAATACTTTAGGTCTCTCCACACTGAACTAGATTATGACTGCAGAGGGGAGAGATGTATCTATGATTTTTAGTGAGGATCCACGTCAAATTACTCTAACATCCAACCAACAATAAAAAAGTACATTTTGTGTGTGTTCAGTGCCTGATTCAAAGCCCACCACAGTGAGGGGAGGCAGTTCCCTTGGCTGTAGTTTTAAGTTTCATACTACAATTCAGATTTGACTTTTTACCCCACTTCTTCATATGTCAAGTTTATGCTGCATCTTTCCTTTCTGGGATTGAAACTATTGGGGAGGGTAAATACCACAAGGATTACTTTGTCCAAGAGAGAGTGGTACGTTTTCAAAAAGCCTGAGAATCATTCCTCTAAAGAAAGATATTATGCTCAGATAAATAGCTAAAATCCTAGCTTTTTTAAAAGGTAGTAAGGCATTTCCAAGCTTTTCAAATTATCCATTATATTCAGCAACTGATATTTAATTATTTCAGCAGTATTCCAGGAGTAAAACCACAAGTTAGAAAATAATAAGCAAAGATACTTGTAACGCACTTTAGCAATCTATGGAAAATGAACCTTGATGTGTGGATAGATAATTTTTGAACTATGTCATGTAATAACTGTAAAGACAAAGTTATAAAATTGGGTAGATGCCATTGCAGATTTTGCCAAATAATGAAATCATGATTTATCTTACTATGTAAATGCAAAAAAAAAGTCATTGTGAAAAGCATATTCTGCTTAGAAAGGTGTTTACAAGGTTTGACGTACGGTGAAGAGTTCTCAGGAAAAACACTTGGGTTTTACAGATCACTTCTAGATCACTGGAAGTGTAATTGCAAACATACGTAATTTATTGCTTTTGTGTCTCCAGTTCTGGGAAGGAAGAATGTTGTGAGAGGTCAGTATTTATTTCTCTTTGAATGGATGTCAGAAATTCAATTTTAGGAACAAATGTTATAAAAAGTGGGCTACTTTTCTCCAGCCTGTTTTCTAGGTTGAAATCTGTTATACCGCTACTGCAGCATTGACTCTTCCCCAGCATATTGTTCACACATTCCAAGTGCAAGGATTAGCTCGTCCTCTAATTAAAAGACAAGTACTCTACATAAACACTGCCAAATATTCTAGTAACCATGCATGGGTTGCTGAAAGGAAAAGGAGTTCATCCTTTTCAGAAGTAACCAAAAGATAATTTCACATACTCATTGCTTTCTCCTCTTTGGACTGAAAATACATTTTGAAGTGGAAAACTATTCAACAGGATGGAAGTTCTTGTTCCTTCATAGCTCTAATCTCTATTAGAGATTAGAGATTAGATCTCTGTGCTGTTTGTTCCCAGACACCAGAGGCTGGCAGCATAGATACAGACAGTCATTATCTAGTGAAGCATCAGGACTGTGGTGTCCCTACAGCATACAAATAAGCAGCTGAAGACACGGAAAAATTGAAAGTTGTAAAGTGATCTGGAAAGATATCAAGTGGAAGGTGTGTATGCAGAGTCACTTTTATGTTTATTCCTTTATTTTTTCCTGATGTGGCAATGAAGAAATACCTTTGTTTGCCCTGCAAAGCAGTATCAAGGGCATTGACTAAATAATTCTTTAGGGAAATTTTAGTAAACACCTTGTTTTCTGTGCTACAAACGCACAGAACTTGTCCTTGGCAGGACTTTATCATACCAGGGAAAATCCTTCCTGTCACCTGTCTTGAACCACACTGGTAATTAAAAATAGGAGTCAAGACAGTTAGAGAGATTTACATGTTTTTCTTAATGAGAATCTACACTAATTCCTATTTTGCTGTCCAATTCAATGGCTACAGCCTGTAATGTTTAGTGACTAGAATACGCTCTTGAAGTAAATCAGCAGAATAATGTTTGAACACTGTGCTTTTCCTTCCTAGGTTGGAACTGTGGCAAAAACATAATAAATGACAAGCAATGTAAACAAATGAATAGAAAGACATTTTAGAAAAATAACTTTTACAATTTTGCATAACAAACTTCAAATTAGAATCAACTCGTTTAACTCACAAATGCACATAAAATTTTAGCTGAAGTTAAAGAGAAGGTAATTCTCTGGTTAATGGGCATGACAAAACTTTGTTCGGGCTGTGGAAGTTGGACAGATGAACAAACCAAAAGATTTGGAGCAACTTACATTGACCACTTTCTCGGACTTCCTGTAAGTGGGATTCTTATTGAAACCTGAAGCTTATGGAAATCATTTGGCCTGAGGTGGCAACTTTTGTGTCAGATTCAGAAAACCCCATGCACATGGGCCAACAGCATGCTTCAAAGAAGGTGTCCTTGTAGAAAGACTGCCAAGGAAGGGATTTGAGTTTTCAGAGGGAAATAGAGTTGCTTTAGTAATGATCCTCTACGTCATTTACAGGTGTTAGTTTAACAGCACAGTGCTATCATCTCCCAAAGGGTCCAAAGGCAGTGTCTAGTTTACTGCATCAGCCTGAATAGCTTGCATTTTGCTTTGGAGCTTCAAGTAGGCAGCACCAGCAGCAGCATGACCTGCATCACTTCATGGCACAGATGCCACTCCCAGTGGCTCGGGAACAGCTGCCCTTTTTTTCTCAATCTAGAGAGAAAAACCAATTGTTGCACCAGTTCAATCCTGTTCATGGTTGAACATGAGAAAACCAAAAGATCTTTCTTATTTTGCGCCTGACTCAGTCTTTTCCCAGACTTCTCTAGCAGGTGGATCAGGGCTTTCACAAATGAGGAGTTAGTTACACTTCGGTGTGCAATTAGGGGACACCTATCCCTCTGCCATCCCGCCAGCATCCATCTGACATGGTTGCAACTAAATGTAATCATTAACTGAGCAAGTCTTCTGCAAACAGCATGAGGGATGTCATCCCATGAGGCTAAACACATGAGCTTAGCATCAAGAGAGACCACAAAATAGAAGAAGAAATTGCTGATGAAAAAGAGAAGGCTTAATAGAGCAAGCAGACGAGCAACAAAACAGAGGGATGCAGGGGACTGAAAAAGGGCTGAAAAGACAGAAGTAACCAAAAATAGATAATAAACTGAAAACCAAAATGGCAGGATACTGACAAAGGAAGAGTAGTACAAACTAAATGTAGAAATAAAAACATGAAGAATATGACAAAAAAGAGACAGACAGTGAAACAAAACAAAGTAAATGATAAAACAGAGAGAAGGTCACTGAAATATGACATCCTGAACCTTTTCTAAAAGAAATCCTGGTAGCCAGTGTAAGTGTACAACAACAAATATATTACAGAATATGTGAATCTCCAAGTTGTTTCAATATTTTGGGATATTTTTAAAAAAAATTTGTGCATTGCTGGAGCTTCAGAAATATGAAATATTTGGGAATCATACTCCTAAAATATGTGTTTGAGAATTTACCTTTTCTGTATAACAGCTGCCATGACAATAATAACAGACTTCTCAGTAGCTCTGAAAATATTATATGACAGTTAGGTGTTTCCATGGTGCTTCTGAAAGCCAGTTAAATATGTAGGCCATAAAACTCCCACGGACGTCTCTGGGTTCAGACCTTCCCCACTGTATCTTATCCCTGGCTTCTGGATCCAGTTGCAACGGAACTAGCAGCAAAAAGAGTCCGTGTTTCTCTACTGGTCCCATAGCTACCCTGGCCCTGACCAGTCCCCCTAGTCTGAGCAGATATCACTCACACTCCTATTTATGAGGGGAACTTATAAAATGAATTATTGAATAATAATACTGGATTATTTCTTCAGCATATTTGTCATTAATTGTTTTCCCAAGGCTATAGATTTTCTTTAATACCTTTTATGACATTTTTACATCTGCCTTGCTGACTTTGAGTGGCTCTTTATCTTTGGAACAAAACTCATAATGTGGATTTTTTTGCAGCACAGACAAGAGCTGGCCAAATTCAGAGCAGAGGAAGAGGTCCAAGCCAATGCATTTCTGCTTGTCGTGTAAGGACCACTGTAGACCTTTGGGCATAAAGCAATTGTTCCTAAAACAGTGGTAACTTTTTCTTTTTGAAAACCTTTGTATATGCCATGTCTGCAAGCAAGTAAACAGACAAGCCCAGCAGTAAGAGGAATATTCATGGTGTTAACCTCATTTTTATTTGGTTGCAAATGAAAACTATGACAGCAACACTACAAATGTAGTCATGGGATTATTTCTTTTTAATCCTCTCTCTTGACAGAAGGCATAAACACGTGTTTTAACCTCATTGGTGTGAAAAGAATAGCTATTTACATTCATATCCATATATAATTATTTTCAATGGTGACATCACCCACAAATTTACAGTTGGTTCTTTTAAAGTACAAAGTAACAAATGCAAAAAAAAAACCACCAAACCCACTCTATACTTTGCATTATATGCATTATATGAGCAACTGTATTCTAGCAAAATCAGAGTATTTTTCTGCTAAGATTAACGGGCTGGTATAACACTTTGGTAAAAGCTGAAATGTTAATGCCAACCTTTATCACAGATGAGATTTTTAAAGGTTTTTACTATGTTTGGCTATAACATTCAACTAATGCTATTCATGCGGTAGTGAATTGCTTCTGTGACCTAAATCAATGGCTGATATGCCCTTCTCTGTCTCAGAATATCATCTTTCAACATCTCAGAGTGTTCTACTGAAATATGCACCCCTTGGCTTTGTAACTAGATACTATCAGACTGGCAGAAGTATCTGCTGTCCACTAGGTCAGCTGAGACGGGAATCTAGAGCACATTACAAACCCTGCGCCAGAGATGCTTCAGTGAGCAAATGCAGCATTCATGATCTAAAGAAAATGTTGAGCAAGAGAAAATGAGTGTGTGTGTGTATGTATATATGTATGCATGCATATAGGTGCATACATATATATTTTTATGTATGCTTGCGTATCTAGAAACTTTAAATTAAGCTGCTCGCTTCATAATTGGTATTGCATAGCTTATAGCTTGAATTAGTATCAATAACTGAGTGGCAAGAGGAATTATCGTCTAACACTAATTTTCTGACCACAATCTGTTTTGGACTTTTTGTTTTTATTTTCCACTCAGAAACAGAAGGGAAGAAAACAGCTATGACTTTCTTGTTGAAGAAGTTCTGCAGAAATAAAAAATCAATTTAAACATTTCATTTCTGCAAGACTGAAAAGATTTTACTAGCTTTTGAGTTTTAAAAGGCTTTCAAAATGTATACAAAAAGTAATGAATACTTTCTGAAAGATTATTTTAAAGTGAAAAGCTATCACCAAAATGTTTCAATCTTTTTCTACATGACACTTCATCAGAACATACATGTTTTCCAAAATGTATAGCATTTAATGAAAAGCATACTTTTCATCATGTCACTGTTTAGATGAAAATGTGCAATGTTCTTTGAATGAGATGGCTGGAGATTGAAGGTCTGTGTTCTAGTGAAAACTACAATATTTGCCATCACAACAACATAATTCAATGCTAATGGAGTTGTGAACCAGTCCCTTCTGTCTGTTATTGTTGGTTGCCTGGTTCAAATTAAAGGTTTAATGGCATTTTTCAGGAAGAATTTATTCGCTGGCCAGAAGACCTCTTCCAACAAACAGACCTCATCAACCAAAGTAAAATGTTTTTCTTTGGCAGATAAGATCTATTTACGCATACAGGAGGAATTGCAAGCGGTCCCCAGCCACGGTGTGTGCCCTCAGTACAAAATCACATTCCCTTCCACTTCACTGTTTGCAGTTCCAACCCTCCATGGGCTCTCACACAGCAAAGCACAGTGCACACTTAAATTTAAATTTAAACACTCTCTTAAGTGCTTTATTACGTTAAGGCTGTAGTCCTATTCACATTGTCTTCAAGGACCTGGCACTATATCAATATTAGGGAAAATTCAGAACTTGAACTTTATTAAATTCAGAAAACTGTGCATTTTAGTAGAGCTCAGTAGAATAAAGACTAAATTTCTGCAGGTCATATACTCAAGTCAAAGCATATACTGACCTGCTTTTAAATACTTCGCTTCAAAAACACTACACTTTTTCTTATCCAGTTTTGGTAATTACAGGAACCATAACTGTAGGACTTGGAGTTTGTGATCCTGTGTTGTTGGGACAGTGAAATTATATCGCTGGTTATCATCCTCATAACCATTAGCAAGCTGGGAAGGTCTATTGATATCAATTTACAAGCGAGGGCATCAAGAGCTGCACTCCTAAACAAGGTAGCCAGAGAGTCTGGGACACTCCCAAATATAGATACTAGTCTTGCTTTCCCCAAGAAAGTGGTCAGGTCGCTGCTTCTCTCAGCTTTTAAAACAGCACAACTATTTGTGTGCCTTTTGCCTGCCTGTATTCTGGCACTTGCCTCCCCCCCCAAACAGCAGCCCTAGGAATACATTCATTTCCAAACGCTGTATAGGAGCGCAGGCTCCTCTGCCTGATTGAGTGTCCCAACACAGGGCGTGAAACATCTCATTTTTTCCCGTTTCAGTTTCAACTCCGAGGAGCTGGTCACAGTTATAGAGAAGGGCTGTGATCCAGCAAGAACCTGAATTCTTTGATCTTCTAACTCCTGTGTGACTGTTGTCTCTCTTATCTACACACCCACCAACATACTGCTGATTGTAAAACAGCAGTTTTACCTCCTTAAGGTTGGCATCCTCAAAATTCAACAACTGCAGTGTAAAATAGATATTATACCTAAGACATTGGTATAGTATATTTATATATGTCTGTAATTCATTTTTCAGGCCGTGTATCAATTTGGGGGAAGTCAGTGAAAATAACAAAAATAATAATAATATTGCATGTGATATTTTTACTGTTCCTTTCATCCTAAAACCACTTGACTAAATACTAAAAAAACCCAAAAGGAGGGCTTTCCATCATCTAACACCATGCATATAAGTGTGCTGTGACCCTTTCTGTTCCTCAAATAATACAATATAACATCATACCTTTTTTTCTGCCACTGCAGGCTTTCCCACATATCTTCTGGCACAGACCGCTGTTCAGGGGATGTCAAAGTGTTTTCATTTCAAAGCAGAAAAAATACTTACAATACCACAGCAAAGGAGTGCAGGGCATGACCCTGCCTCTCCCTGCTCTTTGTAATGCTTCAGCTATCGGCAGGTTCGGAAGGTACAAAGACTACAACTGAGCTCACCTCCCAGTGTCCTTATTACCGTTCATCCAGCACACACCCATACAACCAGGCTACAGCCTGCTCTCAGGTGACCCGAGCTCAGATAAGAGAACAGGTTATCTCCCTAGGGTTCGTGGTCTCTGCTAGACCCTGGTGCCTCTGCTTGTGTAGACTTTCTAAAGTCAAAGTGCCTGCTACAGGTGTACCACTGACTCTGGGGGAAAAAAGTGGCTCCTGTTCAACAAGGCACAGCAATGCTGTGGAAGTCAGCCAGGGCAACATTTTTTACGGTGTTCAAATTAGTCGAAAGAAGATCCATATCTTTCCATGCCTAGTTGGATTTTTTTTTACGCTGGGGTGGTGAAACACTGGCACAGGTTGCCCAGAGAGGTGGTGGATGCCCCATCCCTGGAAACATTCAAGGTCAGGTTGGACGGGGCTCTGAGCAACCTGATCTAGTTGAAGATGTCCCTGCCCACGGCAGGGGGGTTGGACTAGATGACCTTTAGAGGTCCCTTCCAACCCAAACTATTCTATCATTCTACGATTCTATGATTCTATGATTTTATTTATCAAGCATTGGAATGTCTATCAGTATTTTCTTATTAGTTTATTTGTGCCATTCTGCATATGACAGGAATAAAAGAAACCTTTGAAAATCAGAAGCAAAAGATAGTCCTGTGAGTAATTCTAACCTAGTCTGCAATTCTCCCAGGAAGAAACAACACTGTGATATAATGCTTGTTTCTCTCTTTTGCTTGCTCGCTCCTCATTTCTCTCTCTTCATACTTACCAATTCAACATCTCCAAGAAATTCTTCCCAGAGAAAAAAAGAGAGGGTATCTGGGAAGACCCTTGGCAATGATGTTGCATAGGTTTGTAAGAAAGGAGAAGCACTTCTTTGTCACGCAAGGACATTGCCCATGAAGACTGAAGGGGAAGAGCAAAAGGTACTGAAAATAATTTTGTCCTCAGCAGTTTACATGAGGCTTTAGGAGTTGTTTGAAATAGGAGTATCCAACGATCTCCTCTCACATCGTGCAGTTCTTTCAACTATTCCTGTATTCGGCAGAAGAGACCTGAAGCCAGACAAGTTGTACCTAGACTGCCCTGTAACATCACTGAAGCTACTTTTAGGTAGTCTGGCATATGGGACATAAGTTAAGACAGGTAATAGCTGAGTTGTTTACACTATTTGAGTGTTTCTGTCTTCTGTACCTTACAGTCCTCATCAAATTAGTAGATCTCATCTTTTTTTTTTCTTTCCAAAAGAAATATAGTGACTTAAAAGAAATGGTAGGGTATTTTTGATCCCTGAAGTATCTTATGCTGCATAGTCAGCACAGTAATGTATTTTATAGCTGATAAAATGTAAGCATTTAGAGGATCAAACCACATCTCAGCAAAGTATTCTCTCTCATAACCCTTTTTTTGGAGCAGCCAATTGCATCTATTCATGGAGAGTGATAGAAGAAATTGTTACAGGAAGGTGTAATAATGGCCAAAATATTGTCCTGGAAACAAGATATCGAGAAATTGCCAAAATGTGGTTTCTCTTTTTCAATTTCATGCAGAGCCTTCAAACATAATCCTGGTGTGTTGTGGAAAAACCTGTAAATAATACACTCCCCATCAAATACTGTTTATATATCTATCAGTGTAACTGCCTAAAACGTTGCTTATAAGTGAAATATAATTACAGTGTTAATTGACAAAATGCTGTTACACTATCTTTAAAATGCAGTTAAAAAATCTTTCTCAGATAATCTAGTGATGCTCATAAGAACCAAATTGTGGATATCTCTTACTTAACTGACTTTACTTCATTGTTTTCCATTATTTAAAAACCCTTCATTGTTGCAGAGATCTCTATGATTCAATTTGCTAGCATCCTCCTCCCCTCTCATCAGCCTTACAAAGACACCAAGAAAAAGACAATGTTAGGAAGCACAAAGCAAATAGCAATAAAATATTAGAGCCAGACAAATGGTCCCACAGGTAATCTTTCTACAGTTAGCCTGTATAGACTTTGGCCTGCCAATGACTTTGAAACTTCCACTACCAGTACAAAGAAAATCTTTATGACTCCATCCATATCAGAAAAATCTGACACATAATTCAGGACAGTGCAATTTTCTTAACAGCCCTAGCCAGAGAAACTGATTTCAGAAAATTTTCATCAACCAGCGCAATCACCATGCAAAAATAATATGCAATTATTTTTTAGGGCAGACAGATTCAGTTCTTTGCCATTTACAGCAGGAAACTCCCAGTGCAATTTTCAGGCAGCAGCCAACTTCTTAAACAAGTTTCAGAAAGCCACTTGATAACTTTCCCCTTCATTTGCAAAGCGTGCTGTGGAATCTTACACCAAAATAGACAGTTGAAACCTGATATACTATCTTTCAGCCTTATCATGATCTAACCTACAAAATACATCTCCGGAGCCAAATGTTTCCTGAATTAAGTAGCCCTTAAAATCAGGATTTGGGTGTTGTCCCATTGGTTTAGTTTCTTTGAGTACATCAATCATTATAAGCCACAGAAAGCATTATTCTAGGATGAATATTTTATATCAATTAGTTTGACTAATCATACAGATACATTTGGAGTTTTTTAGCCAGTCAAAATCCAAGACTCAGCCTTGTAAAAGTAAATGTGAAGGAGAGAATGCTCTGCCATTCAGAAGGCATTCACTATATAAAGTGATTGAAACTGCAATATTTCCTAGAATACATTATGTAAAGGGAAAATATTTATCACTAAGAAGGTTGACTGGAAGAAAATTTCATAGAGTGATTTTCTAGCTCTTGGACCACAATTTCTTGAGCACACATCAGTGAAGATTCACCTGGATAAAGTTCCATGAGAGTTTCTTGGCGTATGCATTTTACCAAATACAGTGTTTGCTTTTTGGGTGAGCAAAGTGGCCTCAAACCACATGGAAAGTACACTTGCTTGTTCTGATATTGATCTTCATCTTCACTGAGAGCTTGATAGCTTCTCAGCCTTCAGTGGCAGGGCCACGGCACAATCCAGTCGTCCTTTCGTCTGTAAGTTCGATAATTGTAATGTCAGCTCTGAAATTAACTGATCAGGAAAGGGGAGAGTAAAGAAAGTTAAAAATTGCTCTGATGCTGCTCATCAAACAGCCTGTTCATTTGTTACCCTCCTCTTCCCCTATCAATTCGTTTCAGAGTAACAAGAGTTCCTATACAAGGGGAAAGGTGCTGGGATTACTTTACTTATAAACACAGTATTTGCAAAATGGCTCTTTTGAGACAATGAACAACACTAACCTATAAGACTTCTTTTTTTTCCAGCAAAACAAACTCAGTTTTTCAGTGGGGAAATGCTGCTGTTTCTGATAAGTAGTCTTCACTTTTCATAGCTGTTTTATAGTATATTTAACATGAACACGCTTAATACCTACGTTAACCTATACAGAACATATCATGCAAACTTCAGCCAGCACCTGTCCTAACAATGATTCTTCTTTGGCAATGGGTTATTCCATATTTCCCCTCTGTGCCTACTCTGTGTTGAAAGACCGATTGTAGTGTGCTCTAACCTGGCATCCAACCAGGGAAACAATTGTTTTCTACAGGTGCAGTGTTAGTAGGAGAGTTATAAGCTAGTTTTACTAATGTTTGATTATCTGCTATGTTTGATAAATGGCTTTCAGCTGAGCAATCTGAGTAGCAATATAAACAATTTCTCTTTGTTTGATGTAATCGCTGGATCAGGAAATTGAAACCTATACTTCTGCAAAATTGTGTTATAGTGTTACAGGAGATATAAGCTCTCTGATTTGCTTCTTGGGTCTTTGCATAAAACAAATGGCAATTAGAAATGCTTATTAAATTTTAATACCACTTCTTAAGAAGTAGGCTGTGCCAGTCAGATACAGATGAAGAGCTAAACTCAGGAAAATTCAACAGTAAAAACTGCAAAAATTTTGCAAAACTTGAAATTCCCTTGTGGTCAGAGCTGAAGTCCTGGTGGGAAATTATGCTAGAGCTTGTTCTTCTGGCTAAAACAAAGTTAGGAAGAAAATTCACCATAGATGTGGTTAAAATATAGGTATTTTTAAGTTGTAATCAAATGAATGAACAAAAGGATTATTCTTAATGTTGGTCACCAACAGGCATTGTTGCAGTACAGTGTAAAAAACAACCTATGTCCTCCCATTCATCTGGCTTTGCCAAACTTTCTGAATTCAAGCTATAATTGAAAACTCATGTTTCCCTAGTCCTTTTTTCTTTCTCTTTATTTCAGAGAACTGACCAGATTGCAGACTAAACTTCCCTTCCCCTCCAGTAAGTCTGATTGCTCTCCATCTCTCTTCCAGGTCAAAGTCACCTCTCAGGGCTTTAACACCCAGTTTTCCCCAGGCCTCCAGAAAAGATTTGTACTTCCTCCAACACTGCCAGCATGTGGAAGCCTTTCTTCTCCTGCCTCTCGCTTTCTGCCTTATTCTCTCAAGACAGAGTACTTCACTGCTACACTTGACATTTCTGGCAGCTATTGAGGGACTGATTTAAGTGCAGCCCTTATCTTTTCATAAGATTTATGTAAGGTCAAAATTACAAGCCTGTGCTGCAGGCAGGCTGCAAGAATGGCTGGGAGCTAGAGCTCAGAAGTAGCCCGTGCCTCCTTATTTCAGTAGGGCTGAGCATATAATGAATCAGCCAAAATAAGACAGAAGCCCACCAGAGGACTTACACCACTAAGCAGATAGACGTGCCCAAATCAAACCTAGGAGCATTTGTGGTGAACACAGATTCCAGGTTTCTGGACACTTACTCACTGAAAGGGTCACACATATCTTATCCTTTCATATGAAGATCATCACCATGCATTGCCATGGAGCACGTGTAATGCCACCATTTCAGGTGAACTCTGACTTTCTGGTGCAAACTCGTGCCACAAGCTAAGCCAGGAAGAGACTGAGCCAAAACCTTCAAAGCTTTGTATTGGTTACAGTTTATGCCTGAAATGTGATGAATTCAAAACATCGGTTCCCTCTCTGGTAGGTTTGTTGAGGAATTCTGTGAATCCAAGTGAACACATTTACCTAATCATCTTAACAAACACCGAAAATACAGGGTACTTAAAACCATTGCATAGTATCCTCACAGCCATCACATCAGCTTTTCAGGCTCACAAACAACATTCCAAACACTGACAATCACGGCTCTTCCATTTCCCTCCAAGACGTCTCTATGAATCCAGATAGCAGGAAGCTTTTTCCAGCATCCCATGGATAAATTCAGTTTTTCTCCACAAGTATTTGATTTATGTCCTGAATCCCCTCTACAGTATCAGTGTTCCTATTTTATTCCTCTCCAGCCTATCCCATATATTCACAGTCACAGGCCTTGCATAACTACCACTTGAGATTTTCTGCAAACCAATTACTTTATCTCAGTATCTATAATCCAGCCAGTCTCATTTGCTATGATCTTGGTTTCCACTAGTTCTTCTGGCTCTTGGTTAGCTTCATCTTTTCAAATACCTCTGCAAAATAACTTGACAAGGATGCTACATAATTTCATCCTATCAACTTTATTCAGAGAGGTTTCTCCAAAGACACTTCTGTTACCTTTATCATCTCAGAGAAGAGAAGGACCTTTGCTTCCCCCACCAGTAACCTTTTGTGTTTTACCCATTTACTCCCAGTATCCACTCAATGTAGTTTTCTGTCTCACCTCCTGCACTGCTTCATGTAAGTTGAATTCCTTTTAAAATCATCAATGTATTTACTAAAGTAATGAGGTATTAGACTATGTGCAAATAATTTGCACTAAAATTCACACCCAGTCCACGGAAAGCATGCTAGCTATGAAGCATGGTGGCATATCAGTGGTCAAACTGGAACTTCCCACTTCTGCAAGAATATTATTTCTGGTAGATATGGCTTGTGTTGTGACAGGCCTGAATACAGTTGTGATGTCTACAGAAATGTACAACATTATGTTATTGCATGAATCGTGTGACCATTTGGAGGTCTTTTAATTTAGGTCTAAATTTTGGCCTGAACCTTCATTGCATATTAGATTCATTTTGGCTCCAGTAGCATGTCTGATCTATGCAAAACTAAGGGGACATAGCTTTTAAATTATCCCAGTGAGGGTTTATGGTTGTGTTACATCAGCGACAAGGGAAAAGAGCTGAATTTCTATTTTGGCTGTTTGCAGCTGTTTACCTGGAGATAGTTTTCCGAAGACTCTGCTCACAGAATGGCAGCATAATAGTTCATTCAATGTGCCTTTGACATGAGAAAGATACAGGCATTTTAAAATGTCTGGAAAATTGGGAAGTAAAAAAAAAATGTGAAAATAAAAATGGTAGATTCACAATTTATCATTCCTACCAATTTTCCGTGCCTACTAACAGACAACATGAAATTAGAGAACAGACAAATTGGAAGATCACTGTTACTACTCCCAAATACCTTGCAAACAGAAACTAATTAATGTAAAAGAGAAAAAAAAAGTCTACTCCATGTCATCTAAAGAAATGCTGCCATCAGTAAATTAAAAATGTATGGCTTGAGCTGCATAGCATCTGCCTGCCTAAAGCTCCATCTGTAAATAGTGTGGAAGACCAGAGAACTGAAACAATGGGTCACAGATGGGTCATGAAAAGAATGTTAATATTAATTATACAAATATAAACAATGTGCAAGCCCTGGAAATCTGAGAATAAGCCTCTTCTTAGAAGAAGATTTGTCCTAGATTACACCATTTAATTTCCTTACTTAACAGTTATGAGTTACTACTTGGTGACAGAAGTTATATGCAGGAGTATGAAAAATAATTATTATTCAACATTTGTTCAGTGTTTATTTCACCTCTATCTCTTTATCACTAGCAACAGGGAGAAACAGACTGAGTAAAATGAGAATTGGACTTCAATAAAATGGAACTTTTTCTCAAGTTTAAAAAACATTGTTCAATTTTTTCACTCATTTTTTCTGGGCCTTTCTGTTTTCTGGTTCTAGTCAAAACAAGGAGGGCTGGAAATAGAAGAGCATGTAGATCAACTTGAAAGAGTTCTGACTAGCACTTAGTGTTTGGTCACTTGCCCAAAAAGGCCTTTTAAACATATCTAGACTTGCCTATATTTGTTTGTATGTATGAAATACTTGAATAAATGACTAATTGTTTTTCTTGCACAGTTATTTTTCTTACTGTCAGTTCACACGTTAAGGTACTTTGGGGCTTGCTTTTTAATAATATAAGTAGGATTTTTCAAATATGTTTGTCTTGAGCAGGAATGTTTTGTCCTGCTACTTACTCAGACTTTGGTGGTAATTCTACTATTTATTTATGTACCATTTCCCATGATGTCACACTGAATTATTAAAAAAAAACCCACAACACATTTGTCTTAAACAGCACCCTTAGTTGTCTGGGCCAAATCCTATTTTCTCTTGTCATAAGCAGCTTTTTCTTTTGCTTTTTATTTATCACACTCTTCAAGATGTTTGAATCTTTAGTTGCCTGTCTGGGGAGGAACATTGGGCAGCTTGTGTCCTATTTGAGAATATTCTGTAAGTAAGGATGGCTTTAGCCAGAAGTGAACTAGAGCAGGACTTGCTGAGGGCTGGCAGATAAAGATGAAGGTGTTTGATATCTCATGTCATGTGGAAAAGTTAGCAAACGGCACGGCTCCAAGTGAGTCCTGGTTTTAGCACGCTGGTCCCATCTGTCTGTAATCACTGCTGCTTCACTCAGTAGAACATTTCATACTGAGGAGAAACAGAGTTGTGTTGATCAGCAGCAAATGGCTGTCATGAAAATTACTATGTCTACTCTGGCCCATTTCTTTTTAACTTGGCAGCAGCTTTGGAAAACCCTGTTTACTGTTCTCTGGCAGGCAGATGAAGTTTTTTAAAAAAAGGTTGCTATCCCTTCCCTCTTTTTTCTCCTCTCTTTCACCAGTCCCTTACTCACCCTTTCTAAAATATTCCCTGTGTATCCTTAGACTGCTAGAGAGACTGATAGATACTAATAATAACAACAACATAATAATAATGCATACATACATACATGGATCTCTGACTCAGTCATTTTATATTTAAACATAGCCAGGTGCGGTTTACTCATGCAGTGATCCCCTTTATAGTTCCCAAATGTCACTTACAGTTTGGTTAATTAAAAGGCATTAGTGGTCTATGAAAATGAATTCTAGTCTGTTGAGCTTCTTACAAATGTGATTCATCATATTTCTGACTGGAGAATAAAACGGTTAGCTGGTGAGATCCTGCTCGTGATATTACATGGCTCGTCTTTCTTTGCCAGGCTATGCTTTGTGTGGTGAATGGATCTGTTTTCCTAAGACTTACCTTCAATATACCAGGATATCATAGGAAAAAGCACAATAGTCCATAACTGTTTTCTTATTTGCACCAGTGCTGCAGCTGGTGATTTTCCTAGTGTTAAAGACAATCAGCGAGTAAAAAACAGTATTCAGGAAAGCTCTTACCAGTTAGACTTAGCTCAGTTGAAAATGTACTGCATTTTCATTGGCAGGTGTTTCAGCGTTTCATCATGGATTAATTACACCCTAGGTCAGTCTGTCTTATACAATAGAACTACTGTTCACTCAGAAAACAACTAAAGAAAGTAATAGCATAAATGAAATAAGGTGCCATTCTGAACTGCAATCAGTAGCAGAGAAAATTCAAAATTACGATCTGTTCTTCACAATTTACCTTCCTAAGTAATAAATTCAGAGGAAAGGGTTAAATGAAGTCTGGCTTTGGTTTTGGGATACACCCTGGAGTTTTCACGTTTGGCAGATAATGAGCTTTCTGTCAAAAGTTATATTATCTGTATTCCTATGAATGGAAGCTGGAATGAGATGCACTAAGATCCCAAGGAGTGTGGAACAAAACTGGGAAACCATCACCCTCCCAGTATGCTTAGTTTTCATTTCCAGACATTTGGCAAATGATGTACTTTTCTTTTCCTCCTGCTCTATACAATTTAAATTATACCTGAAAATGTTACTCATCTGGGCTGAGATAAAAACAGACTATTCTGTAAAAAGTTGAAGTTGTCATTTGTACTGCACAGTTAAGGAAAACTCCAACCGTTTTTCAGGTGGACACAGGGCATTCTCTTGCATAGGGTCACAAAGCACTCTGCAACCAGTAATGAATTTTGCACAGGTCTTTGAATGAGGCAAAGAGCAGAGTTGAGCTTTGCTCAGTGCAACAAAGTGCTGATGAAGTGCTGATTCAGTCCTTAGTCCTCAATGAGAGAGAGCCTTATGACTCAATATACAGAAGAGATGAAAAGGAGTCTCATGAAGTTAAAGCACTACTTTGTTCTATGCTAGCACTTAGTGACAAAGGACCTTGTTTCCCTGCTATATTACTTAACCTAATTGGAACTACGCTCTCAGCTATCTCATTACTCAATAACACCTAGAACTTTGATACCTTCATCTTCAAACCCTGAGTAGTTAATTACTAGTTATACACTCAATCTCCATTTCTTTAAATTAAAGATCCATCCACACTGCACATATAGAGTGCTTCATTCCTTTTCATATGCAATAGATTCCAAAACCAAAGGTAGAGAGCTTGAGATTTATATGCAGACATAGAGGATGCAACTCCTAGACAGCATATGTAAACCAGCTCTGCCCTATAGAATAGCCTATACTGCAGCTGTTAGCCTTAGAATCATAGAATCATAGACTCGTTTAGGTTGGAAAAGACCTTTAAGATCATCAAGTCCAACTGTTAACCTAGCACTGCCAAGTCCACCACTAAACCATGTCCCTAAGCACCACATCCACACGTCTTTTAAATACCTCCAGGGATGGTGACTCCACCACTTCCCTGGGCAGCCGGTTCCAATGCTTCACAACCCTATCGGTGAAGAAAGTTTTCCTAATATCCAATAAAAACCTCCCCTGGCGCAACTTGAGGCCATTTCCTCTTGTCCTATCGCTTGTTACTTGGGAGAAGAGACCGACCCCCACCTCGCTACAACCTCCTTTCGGGGAGTTGTAGAGAGCGATGAGGTCTCCCTTGAGCCTCCTTTTCTGCAGGCTAAACAACCCCAGTTCCCTCAGCCGCTCCTCATAAGACTTGTGTTCTAGACCCTTCACCAGTTTCGTTGCCCTTCTCTGGACACGCTCCAGCACCTCAATGTCTTCCTTGTAGTGAGGGGCCCAAAACTGAACACAGTATTTGAGGTGCAGCCTCACCAATGCCAAGTACAGGGGGACAATCACTTCCCTACTCCTGCTGGCCACACTATTTCAGATACAAGCCAGGATGCCATTGGCCTTCTTGGCCACCTGGGCACACTGCCGGCTCATATTCAGCTGGCTGTCGACCAACACCCCCAGGTCCTTTTCCACCGGGCAGCTTTCCAGCCACTCTTCCCCAAGCCTGTAGCGTTGCATGGGGTTGTTGTGACCCAAGTACAGGACCCGACACAGCCTTAGAATCATAGAATCATAGAATCATTAAGGTTGGAAAAGACCTCTAAGAACATCGAGTCCAACCGTCAACCCAACACCACCATGTCCACTAAACCATGTCCCTAAGCACCTCATCTAATCAGCAGATCAACACTCCCACCCAACTTGGTGTCGTCTGCAAACTTACTGAGGGTGCATTCAATCCCCTCATCCAGATCATTGATAAAGACATTAAACAGAACTGGCCCCAATACTGAGCCCTGGGGAACACCACTTGTGACCGGCCACCAACTGGATTTAATTCCATTCACCTCAACTCTTTGGGCCCAGCCATCCAGCCAGTTTTTTACCCAGCGAAGACTATGCCCATCCAAGCTCTCAGCAGCCAGTTTCTCCAGGAGAATGCTGTGGGAAACAGTGTCAAAGGCTTTACTGAAGTCCAGGTAGACAACATCCACAGCCTTTCCCTCATCCACTAAGCGGGTCACCTTGTCATAGGAGGAGAACAGGTTAGTCAAGCAGGACCTGCCTTTCATAAACCCATGCTGACTGGGCCTGATCCCCTGGTTGTCCCGCTCATGCCTTGTGAGCGCCCTCAAGATGACCGGCTCCATAACCTTCCCCGGCATCGAGGTCAGACTGACAGGCCTGTAGTTCCCCGGATCCTCCTTCCAGCCCTTCCTGTAGATGGGCGTCACTTTTGCTAACCTCCAGTCAGTTGGGACCTCCCCGGTTAGCCAGGACTGCTGATAAATGATTGAAAGTGGCTTGGTGAGCACTTCCACCAGATCCCTCAGTACCCTTGGGTGGATCCCATCTGGCCCCATAGACTTGTGAGTCTCTAAGTGGTGTAGCAGGTCGCTAACCATTTCCCCTTGGATTATGGGGGCTTCATTCTGCTCCCCGTCCCTGTCTTCCAGCTCAGGGGGCTGGGTACCCAGAGAACAACTGGTCTTACTACTAAAGACTGAGGCAAAGAAAGCATTAAGTACCTCAGCCTTTTCCTTATCCTTTGTCACTATGTTTCCCCCCACATCCAATAAAGGATGGAGATTCTCCTTAGCCCTCCTTTTGTTGCTAATGTATTTATAGAAACATTTTTTATTGTCTTTTACGGCAGTAGCCAGATTAAGTTCTAGTTGGGCTTTGGCCCTTCTAATTTTCTCCCTGCATAACCTCACAACACCCCTGTAGTCCTCCTGAGTGGCCTGCCCCTTCTTCCAAAGGTCATAAACCCTCCTTTTTTTTCCTTAGTTCCAGGCAAAGCTCTCTGTTCAGCCAGGCCGGGCTTCTTCCCTGCCAGTTCGTCTTTCGGCACATGGGGACGGCCTGCTCCTGCAACTTTAAGATTTCCTTCTTGAAGAATGTCCAGCCTTCCTGGACTCCTTTGCCCTTCAGGACTACCTCCCAAGGGACGCTGTCAGCCAGTCTCCTAAACAGGCCAAAGTCTGCCCTCCGGAAGTCCAAGGTAGCAGTTCTGCTGACCGCCCTCCTTACTTCTCCAAGAATTGAAAACTCTATCATTTTGTGATCGCTATGCCCAAGACGGCCTCCAACCGTCACATCACCCACAAGTCCTTCTCTGTTAGTAAACAGCAGGTCGAGCGAGGCACCTCCCCTGGTAGGCTCACTCACCAGCTGTGTCAGGAAGTTCTCTTCCACACACTCCAGGAACCTCCTAGACTGTGTCCTCTCTGCTGTATTGTATTTCCAGCAGGCATCTGGTAAGTTGAAGTCCCCTTGATGTACGAAAGGGAACAGATGACTCATCACACATCATGACTGTGTGAGCAAAATAGAATACATCTCCGTGGAGCGGAGTTGCAGACCTTGTTGCTGAAAAAATCTAAGGTGTAAGCTTTTTTTTGGCTTTTTTAACCAAATAGGTAAAATGGCTGAAAATCAGAATGTAACAGGTTGTATGCTTCATACCAGCTCCTAAACCAGGAGTATAAACCAGTCAAAATAGCTGCCAAGTTAGTTATTCTGTATATATCACATCTGCAGTCGAAGTAATTTTTTACCAAGGTCAGTGTGAGCAGCTTTATGCTCTAGTCTGACTCAGGATTTGGCCCAGAGATGTACATTTTTTAAATAAACCAAAAATAATTATTCTTATAATCATACTTTTTCATATTTATTCAAATATCATATCATGCCTTCAAACAATGCTGAAACCCCATACTGATTACATTTCTGCCAGTTGCATAACTTTCTGCCAAAATGAGAATTGAGTCAGGATGAAAGACAGGTCAGCAAGTTCACTAGACATCTCTCCTTTTTTGACAACTCTTGCCATTATCTGTTGTGACTTCAAAAGAGAATTGCTAGAGCAGCTGAGGATAAAACTACCTCACTGAAGAGGCTAAATAGTCCAAGGCTGCTCCCAGTCAGTGGCAGCAGAAAAAAAAGAGAGTGTTAGTCACCTGTATCCAGCTGCAAATATTGACTTGTAAAAATGCCCTTCCACCCCACAGTGTCTCACATGAGGGTCCACAAGAACATCATGCACCGAGCAGATAGGTTTGCGAAAGGCCTGACCACCCAGCAGATACAAAAACAATAGCTGCCATGGCAAAATTTTGCAGACAGATTTAAATGAACAGAATCTATTTCCTGAACAAGTCATTTAGAAACTGCTGTCTCTTTTAAATCTTCATGACAGCTTAAGTTTGGATTTGGAGGGACTGAGTAGGTGGTTATATTTTTGGATCATGGTGGGATTTGGAAGGACAACTGGACTTATCCACTGCATGTTTGGGAATCTGATTGAAAGCATCAGCCAACACCTGGAAAGGGAAGTTCTCAAGATGCAGATTAAGACCTGCGATAGGTGGAAGGAACTCCAGCAATAATGCTCAAAGGTTTCATTTTTCACTGTGTCTATCAGCCTGTCTCTGATGACATTCTCCACTTGAACAGCAGTGAAATGCTTCACAGTTGCCTGTGGGGCTGGCCCGGGGAGTCCTTTGCATTTAGATGTAGTAAACCAAGAGCAGGACATGAGCAGCTGGGCAGGAAAAGATCACATTTTCTTTAAAAAGCTGTAACTTCAGTTGCAGATTTAGAAACTGACTCCTTTCTGTCTTACAGAAGTTGCATGGGGAAATAGATTTTTCTTAAATAATAGTGTATGACTGCTGTCAATTCTTACTATTTTTAAAACTTGTTAGATAATTAGCAGTCAGCGGTGTTCCAAACATGGCTACCAGGAGTAAAGAAAAATTTCTCGGCCTTTGCACCAGCATTGACTGCTTTGTCAATGCAGGATATAACATTGCATGTTGTTATAAACTTGTGCAAATATCGGCCAGTAAGTTTTCCCATATTTCTTGGAAGTGGAGAAAGAACGTGTTTGCATGTGGTATTTCTGTGGTATAGAAAACATACTCCTCTGACATTATTGATGGATGGTGTTTCTAGATATAGTTCCAAAGCAAAATTGTACTAAGGTTGTTAAAATGCTTTCCACAATTCATACTAGCAGTGAATGATGGTTTTTCTGTCTTCTTTCTTGCCATGTGTGAAATGAGTCTCCGCCTCACTGACTCCAGCCGCTCACCTGTGACCGTTCCTGTTGCTTTGCATGATGGAAGCTGTAAAGAGTTGTGCTGTGGCAGCCTCTCCACAACATAACTACTGTGTCAAGCAAAACCACCAGATTGCCTGCTTGGATGGGAAGTTACATTTTTCCAACTCCTTTTCAAAATCAACAGGTTGGGGATGCTGTCCTAATTACTATTTATCTTACAAGTTTTGGAAAAATTCAGTGAGATTTGAGATTCATGCTTTGTACTACCTAGTACTGGATGTTGCAGCAATGTGGAAGGTTTTCATGCATTTCAGCCTTTTCTCTCTGGCTGCAAATTCCATTCTGAAGCATATTTTACCGCACTTAAGCTACGAAATTATGATGCTGCCGAACATTGCAGTCACAGGTTAAAGCTCCAGCCAAAAAAAGCAGTATCTCTTCGACCATTTCTTTCTCTCAAGCTGTTAATCATGTACCTTGTGTTGGTGTAGTGTGTAATAAACTGTCAACACTAGTAGACAAATATCAAAGCGGGCTGCTGACAGACCAGAGCAGTCTAGCAAGCGTTATCCGCAAATAAAGCATGACTTCATTTCTTCTCTCTTAGGGAAGGAAATAGTCCTCAATGACACCTACACACCAATTAAATTGGCAGAAGGTGACTCCTGAAATGTGGTTTTGGTCAACTGCTAAAATGCAGTTTTCCTGGGTCATTGTAACACAATAGCGGTATGGCATGTGTACATTTATATTTGTCTAGCTTGTGTTTGCAAATCCTAGTGTAAGTGTTTGCAAATCCTAGTTCAGAACTGAAACAGTACTGAGATCTGTAAACTAAATAGAATTGTACTGTAACTAACTTGTTAGAAAGTATTTTTGCTAATGCCTTCTATGGCATGAAATCAAAAGCGTTAGTACATGCCTGGAGAATCGTACCACTAAGGTAAAGATAATTCCTCACTCTTTTGAACTTTTTCTTTTTTTAAATAAAGGAACTGTTTTTCATCCTCATTATTACTGTATTTTTGCAATTGCACAACTGCACAGCTGTGCAATCTGGTGACAAATTGGCCCAGAGTAGCCAAATATTTGCTTCCACGTTTGTAAATGTAACTATAACACACCTCACCTAAGACACACAGGTGCAATGAGGACCCTTAAATATTTGGTTGCAATTATTTGTACACAAAAATTAGGGGTCAATGACCAAGAATGATGCCAGTAATTAAGCATATAGGACAGTTCATATTTGTAGGCAATTTATTTCAGCTTTATGTGTTCCACAAACTTTGTGTATGCTGTGTCAAAGACATGCAGATATTCAGGGGCAAGAGGACACAGCAGATGAGCTAGCAGGCAGCCTGTTGTACCATGTCAAAGAAAGGGGAATAGCCCCAACTTTTCTTGATGGTCCTAATTTTAAGAATATTTCAAAAGAGATTTTCTCATAATTGTCCTTCTGAGTTACTGTGTTGAGCTCCATAGCTAGAAAAAAAGTGAAGGGTTATTGCTACTAATTAATGATTAAGACTAATCAGTTCATCTTTTTCATCTCTGTTGTAAAAGGCCCATTTAAAAAAAAAAGATTTCCTACTGTTAGAATAAGTAGAAAAAAATTCTGCAGTAGCATCCTAAGAATTCTTTAATAGGCTGTTTACATAACATTACTTTTTTTCAAGTCAGTTTGAAGTAAGATGGAGCATTTTCCATGTTAATTCAAAGATTGAGCACCTTCTTGAGCAGTTCCACAAAGAGACTTTACATAAGAGCACCAGAGCAGTACATGGGCTCAGACCCAGTGTTCTTCTAGTATTCCAGGTCATCTACCAGACAGATAATTAAAAGTAAGAGGGTGGCAAGTATATATGATAGTTCCTCCTAATACTCTCTCAGTTTATGACTATTTTCAGCTCAGAGAATTTCCTGAGGCCGATATGATTTAGGAATCCCACTTAGTATAACCAGGAGGCGTCTTTTTCCATTTGGCATTCACATTCACTGCCTGAGAACAGTACACTGTTTCTTTCTTTCAAAAATAAAGCAAATCTATTTTTAGATTTAAAGAGAGAGGATGCAACAAGGTGACAGAACATCATTATCTGCAATCTCTCATGTCTTGGCTACCTGGATTCAGTCTCCTCTCTACCTCTTGTCCCTATAACAAGCAAAGTCAGGCTATGAGCTTTTCTAGGATACCTTCATGCTGAAGCAATGCCATCACTATAAAGCTTAAGAGCAAGAAAGAAAGAAATGGAAGTCAAGCATGATGCTGAAGCATAGTATTTGGGATGGCAAGTTGAGAATCAGCAAACCTGTGTTCCACTCCTGCTCCAGCAACTTATTCATGCTGTCTTGTGACTGTCTAATTCAAAGTACAACTCCCACCACTGCCTCCTGCAGACACGATTTGTAACAAAGCAGCATCTGCTTATGTACGGTTTGTGTAGGATCTGATCCACCAAGCATGCTCAGAGGACACCTCTGCATCAAGCCCTGCAGGTGAGACTGGCAAAGGAACGCCTATTTTGTGGTTCCCATAGGATATGAGTAGGAGGTAGCTGTCATGTCCTGTCAATACTGAGATGCTGAAGCACATGGCCAAGGCAGATCATTAGTCAAATTTTCATTAATAAAAGGCTTTTGCTGCCTTTGAGAGAAGGTGGCACCACAGAGAGGTTTGGAGGATCACAGTTTTAGAGCTTGACGTCTAAGTCCTTCCTCAGAAGCCTATGGGTTTTTTGAATCTATACCTAAAGTCTTGATTACTCTAGTACTACATATTCTGTATATACATATTCACTGCAGTAATACCATAGCTTCTTTGCTATGCCCTTTGTCATGCAAAGGATAAGGCCAGGGGATGAGGCTTATTAATAAATCACTCTGGGAAATTAGCCACATGGCTTAGACTTCACAGAGGGAACAATTTAATTCTGTTCTCCCTCACAGCCCAGGGCAGCAGCTCCACTTTTTCCTATGGGCTGCACAATCTGCTTGGACCACAGGCACTGAGACCCTTACTGGGGTAAGCCTGAGACAACTCTATTCAGTACCAGTCAGTTGTTAGAAGTTGTTTTCTATCAACAGAAGAAAGAAGGTGCTAATGAAGTGCAAAATGATGTTTTCCTCACTGCTGCTTCCATCCTGTATCTACCAGAGTTTGGTTATACTTGAGACTCCGGTGTGTTTCACAGACCCTTGCTAGGAAGTGTGTCAGTTCAGCCTCTGTCTCAGGGAAGGCTGGTGTGCACAGATTCAAAACCGCACCGCTCATGCCACTAATGCCTGACCTCTACTGCAAAATGCGTAAAGGTTAGTGCTCAGCTGTCTTGCATTTTATGTAGTCATTACCTATTCTAAACAGATAAAAACATTGCAGCCAGCGGGAAAATATTAATTCAGTGTCATAACAATTTTCACTCACCTGCAGATGTAGGTGTGATTCAAGAAGCAAAGTACCTGCTTATTATATCCTCTGAAGCAGAAACATATGCAAACGCAGAATAGAAATGTTTATTGTCCCAAGGCTTGCCTCTGCTTAGCCCCATACAGTGCACCTGAGTGTCTCAAGAACAGTGTCCTCATTTATAGATCCTTTACAAGGATCAAGACACATCAGAGCAAGGATAATTTTGAGGCCATGTGGTGCTCTGGAAGGTCGGACAGATGTCCAGTACATGCTGATCGGACTGCCAGCATAAAAGTCTAACAATTTTTGTTTCTTCAACTATTGATTCAATCTTGAAGAAGTGAGAAATGTAACCATGGTTTTGTTGCTAAGCTTCCCAATGCTGAGTGTATTGAAAAGTCGACATCCCTTACCTACGTTTTTAAAAAATGAGACAACTAAGTCTTTTTTAACTGAAAGCTTCTATATCACTTTCAGAGGTTTAGATAGTTTGAAGTCGATTTACTGATCATTTCAAGTCTATGTCAAATATGTATTTCAAGTCCAATAGCAGCAAACCCTAAAATACCATGAACGGTCTAATAATAGACCTGTCTGAGCTCAGTGCTTTACAGCTGATTTGTATGAGAACATGAGAATGATAAATACCAGTATCCTAAGTAGTGACCAACCCCAGGTTCCAGTTAAAAGCTCACATACCTGAACATCTTGCTTTTTAAATCAGTGTGGCTATTCAGCCACCAGCTCTGGAAACTACCAGTTTTAACTGTGACTTAATCAGCTGAATCAGCTGAATCACTGTCCCATGCACTGTGGTCACAGATCAAAGCACTTAGGAAGGTACAAAGGAAGTGGTGAAGGGACACTATGCCCGTTCCAGTGGTGATCCAGTTGTCCTTCTAACATTAAATTTTCTGTAACAAACAGAAACCTACTTTTCATAATCACTTGATCCTCTGTGTCATTACAATTTTTCCTATTCTTCAGTGGATTTCAGTGTGACGCTGTTCAATAATTAGTTTTCCAGACTTGCTAACACTAGGAACATACACTGGAACTTTATACCTCAGAGGAGGTACCTACAACTCACTGGGATTTATCTCCATCCATATAAGTGGCATTACTACGGCAAATGCTATAGCTTTAGGTTATCAGCAGGTTTCCCTAACATTGCTACTAGTAGGTACAAGCAATCCAGCACGTCTTTTCCTTTTGCAAGTTATGCCCATGTTGGGACTCACGGGGCAGTATGTATGGATGAGAATATGAAGGGAAAGTTCAGGAGACCTTTTACAATCTTAGTCCAGTCCTAGCAGAGGTCTTTGAATTCAGAGAGTCCAATGATGCTGGAGTGTCAGCACTGATCATCTGCCAAAGAAGTGAGGAGGACAATATCATGACCTCTCCAGTGAAAGTGCAGACCTCTCTCTCTCTCTTCTCCCCAGAGTTTTGGGGATTGTAGTGACATATGCTCCAGGGGCTGGAGTGGTATACAACATGCCACCTACCCTAAAACCTTTGCTTGTACTATTGCACCAGAAACTTTCCTTAACAGCACTTTGCAGCATCTGCCTTCCTTGGAAGACAGTTGGTTTTGCTGCTGTCTTTCATTTTATTTTCTCTATGGTATTAGCTAGCCCTACTGGTTTGTAAGCTCTGCATGTCCTGCTGTGTATTCACTTTTCCAGGTCACCTACAAGTAAACAATGAACCTAATCACCCCAGAAGCTCTCCTTCTCTTAACAAACTTCCACCTGATTCTTAACTCTTTCCCACCTCTTTCTCTAAACATTAATAAGCTAATTATTGGACTGAATATTGACTTGCACTTTGCAACGTTAAGTGTTAGCTCTACCTGAGACACCATGCTGGAAAATATCATAAAGACCAAGTATGTTATGTCTGACTCTTCACCTATATCCCCTCTGATGCAATGTTCACAAAGGCATTAATCAGGTTTGTGAACCAGGCCTGTCCTTTCATAATATACGTCAGCGGGCCCTGCCTGAGAATGAGATCTGTAGCTAATTTAGCAGAAGGTGACCTTTCAGAGGAGGCTGGAAGGCCAGTGGAATGTGTAAGTATGGAAATGGAGGAAAGAACCCATGCTGAAACAGTGGAAATGAGGGGATACCTGTGTAAAGACTTTGGCTGAGCTCCATTACGCTGCACATTGGGATGGAAACCCGGTCTGGCATGAAATGATCATTGCACTGCTTAGTAATATATCAGACAACCCAAGGATTTTTGCTCTGTGTCACCTGGAAGCCATCATAGGGATGGCCTAGTCATAAAAATTCGTCATGAAGAGAATTATATTTATTTCAAGGAAACAAGAACCATTTTTCTACTACTTTCTATGGGAAAATATAGGAAATATTCACACCCAATTGCATTTTAACAGTATTCTAAGTCTTAGAGAACAAAAATTCAAGTAATGTACTGAAATAAGACCACAATTACTTTGGATATGCAGAGAAGGGGCTTATGCTTCTGATGCAATTAGCAGGTCACATCCCCAGCTCTGGAGTTGCCAACACCGTCAGTTTTAGTATTTCAGCAGGAGATAATTTCACCTACACCAAGGAGGTACGTGAAGAGGGAGACTGGGAGCTCCAGATCCTTTCTGTTATTCAGGCTTTTCAGTAGTGTATGTTTCTCATGACTAAAATGTTCCCGACTGTTTGACCGCTGTATTGCCAGCCCTGAAGGAGGCCACCCCTCCGGTCCCAGGTTAGGTGCACGTGGAGGCCGGGTGGACACGTGCGACCATCCCTGCCCTCCACCGATGACCACCAACTCCCGCCTTCCCCCGCCAAGGGGGTTGGTGAGCTGTTGCCACAGCAACGCCCTCTCACCCCCCCAGGATGTGGTTGCTATGTCAACGCTCTCCTTGTGGCATCCACCCCTGGGAGAGAAAGGCTGGAGGGGTTGCCATGGAAACCGTGCTCCCCTGAAGCATCAACAGGGCTGGTCTCTTCCGCGCCTTTTTGCCCCCAAAATGTTCTGTCATGAAGCTGAGATAACCCCCGGACATGTCCTGCTCTGTCCCAGCCCGTCCCCGCGGCCGTGCCAGCCCCAGCTGCACACGGCTGCTCCCACTGGGCTCGCAGCAGCTTCACCAGCCAGGCAGGGCCAACCTGATGGGAGACCTTTTGCTGTCACAGCGCTGCAGCAGCTCACGTCTGGGGACACAGACAATTGTCGGACAGACTAATGCAGGGGACCTAGTTTTTCTTCTCAGGGAACGGTGGAAATGGGAAGTCACTGGTTGTGCTGGTGATGGAAGTGCTCGGTGCACAGATGTGGGAAGACGTAGCAGGGGATGCACATCTACTTGGCAGTAGATACATATTCTCAGGCCAGGCTTGTATCATACAGCAACAAGAACCAAAAACACCTTTTCATCTAGAAATACTTCCTGTATCACATCACTCTTTTCAAATTCCCAAAAACTCCGGAAGATGTGATTTTTTTTTCAGATGAGTCTGTTGTGGGAAGAAACTGTCTGAACCAATTCTGTAGAAAGGCTGTAGTTACAAAATGTGGAAAAAATATTCAAAAACCCAAATATTCCATGGAACATTGAAATACATAGGAGTGCTTTTAGCACAAGTATTTGAACAGAAAACATCAAAGGTCTTGACTGCACAACTTAACAAAGCCCAGTTAATTAATCCCTGCTTATCCCTAGAATATTTGAGCAAAATTATTTGTTTTAAAGGATCTCTCCTCTATCACAGGGAGCATCTGGGGATTTTGGTAATAGCATAGTAGAGGAGTTTGCAGATATAGTCTGAAGAATCAGAATGCTGAAACTGCAGAAAATCTCAAAAAAAACCTAGTTTCAGGGTCACAGGACACTCAAACATACTCAGTATTTGGCTTCTTGCATACGCATTTTAGTTAATAAGTGATACATTAAATACCAAATAAGAAGTGTTTGCACTCAAGAATTTATCAGTGCTCAGGATTTAGGACTGTCGAGTTTATGTGCATACTCTGTCATTACAAATACCTGCTTTGACACTGGCTTTGAGAAATGTATAATGAGGTCATCTACTGCTGAATCATCAAAGGGGCAGAGATGGGCTCTCCTCAGGGATAAGGGACTTCGTATACATCTTAACTGTTGTTATACATCTGCTGTTGCTTATCTAAGAAAAGCAAAACATGTAACTGCAGATGACCTCACATAATCAAGGGGAGAACTTACAAAAATGCCCAGATCAAGACATTTTGAGTTATATCTTCTACTAGAGACATATTTCTATCTTATCGTACCTTTGAATTAAGAACTCTTGTTGTTCTCTAAGTAGTATTACTGCACAATTAATTGTTTGGAACATACTTACAGAAAACTAGAAATCATCCTTTAATCTCATGCTAACGGTCATTACTTCATTTGTAATTGGACGGATTTCAAACATATTTCACATTGGGATTAAGCAGTTCCGAATCAGTCTCAAAGCCAACCTTTGTGCTTTGCTCTCCTCTGTGTTCACCATGTGGCATAGAAAATTGGCTCACAGTATGACATAAAAGCTATGCAAACGATCATTCTTCTTCACTAGACTTCAAACTTTATCTCTGGGGAAACAGGAATTTGTTTGTGTAGAAACCTCAAACCATCATGTTCTCTGTATTATTGAATATATGTCTTTGACCCAGTAGATGCTTACGGTAAGAATATACAGTTATTTCTGGAAATCAGTCATCTAGACGTGCCTAAGCAGAAGCTGCTCAGTTCCCTATATATTTTCCTCATCTTCTTTCAAAACCTGCCTATTCTTTTGGCCTTTACAATGCCTGTAGCAGAGAGTTCTTAAATTTAATTATGTGCTGTACAAAAAAAATTTAGTTTGTTTTCACCTGATAATTCAATTTTTCCACTTTATTCTGCTGTAAAATATTGTCAATACAAGATCCTTATCACCTTTTAAACGATTCATTATGATACAGGTTTTAATTATGGACTTCTGTGGTAGACTTGGCTACATATCATTTTCTGAAGTTGTCAGATAAATATGCCTCCTCTCAAGTCTTCCTTTCTTCCAGCATGGAAATAGTGCTGGCCCTAGCTGTAACTCTGCTAGGAATAAAAGAAACTTCACTGCAAGCCCAGTACATTGATTTCAGTCCATGAGCCTTTCCTGAAGAACTTCCAGCCTAAAACTGGAGATAGAAACAGCAAGATGACAGGGCCACTAATTAAGGTACATATGTCTTCAGATGAGTCCATTTATTTAGGTGATTCAAAATTCTTAGCTTGGTGTCACTGATGCAGTGGAAGGAAGTTTTTAGAAGGGAATGAGGCTAGTGAGGTGAAATGGTGTACTCCATGTAGTGAAACATGGAACAGTATTTGGAATCAAGGTTGGAGAAGAATCCAGACATGGCCCAGTTAACACTTCCTAACTCATATCTACTTAGAAAAAGTGAGTTTGTTACAAATTTTATCAGAGTAGGGAACTCAAGGACAAACTCTTCAGTGAGTGGCTTGAAAGCAAGCAAGCTATTTGAGTGCCATGTGATGTAAAGAACAAAAATGAACAGCTAATTCATCTTTGAAATACTCATCTTCCACAGGAACATCAATATTGACAAAAAGACTGTTATAATTTAGGTACAACATAGAGGATAAATTTATATTCAGAAGCAAGAGAATGTTAATCTATAGCCACTTCTAAATATATTATGAAATGACTTAGCTTCAAAGTAAGAAAGAACTTTTAGATTTCATTTCAATACACAACAGTCATTACTAATAACAAACTCCCCATGCTTTAAAACTGCATAAATGCTTTTAAAACAATGCATTGAAGCCAATTACAGGTTAATTTAAGTGACCATCCTAATTCTGGATTATAACAACCTTTAGAAAGAGTTTGGTTGCATACCTGTTGTTCTTCATTTGAATAGTAATGATTGTAAGACTTGAATAGGGTACATAGATAAATTATATATATGAGTTAAATTTTTTGGAACTTTTGTCTTGATTTTTGAGGCCTGTATTTCTCTGCCTAAGGTGTCAGTGTGGCATATACTGTTTCAAATACAGATATTCTGCTCCTTCTACAAAATAAATGGAAAACAGACATTGATAAAAGAGACCTCTGACTAAGATTTCATTCCTCTGAAATTTTCATATAGGAAAACGGTCATTGCTGCCATCCTGCATCTAATTTGATCTACTTTGCAGATTAAACACAATGGAATTTGCAAGTATACGTATTTACATGTAGGGGACAGTAGATAACATCTTAAACTCATTAGAACTAATATAATAGGAGTGGAAACATGACACATCCCTGTACAGTGGATCTGTACAGATCTCCAATAAAGCCCCAGTCAATTCCTCTGTTACGTTTCTTTCCTGGTCCATACATGGGAAGCACAACATACACATTTCTAGTCAGCAAACTTTAGGTCAATTTTGAAAGAAAAATTTCACAGTCAATTTAGAGTGTGGAGCTGGTGTATACCAGAAAGAGTAAGCAAGAACAGCAAGCGGACAGCAATGGGAATGAGGCAGAATCGAATCTAGAGTTTGAGAAATCATAAATGAGAGAGGTTTGGACAAAGGGAAAGAATAATGTGGGGAGTTAAAAGGGTCAGACACAGGGCTTACAACCGGCAGGACCGCATCACCTACCTGAAATACTTTTGCCAAATTGTCAAAGAGGGCTTGACCAGCGCTGACTTTATGCTTGACTCCCCTGACTGTGCCGTTTTTGCTGAGGATGTTGACTCGCTTTGTACCAAACCCCCTCTCTTTAGTGGCCCGGACTAAAATGAGCAAGTCATCCTGCTCGGTCTCGTTTTCGTCGCACTCGGACCCTACGTGTCCATTCTGCTGCCCGTCTACTTCGCTCAGCCGGCTAGTTTGGTCCGTCTCCGAGCTACTGGCATATTCAGAGTCCAGAGAGTCGGCAGCCTCCCCGTCGGCGTACACCTCCTTCAGCACCCTCCCGCTGTGCGAGGACGCAACGCGGAATCGAACCTTCCTCGACAGCCTCTCGCTGTCTGCCTTCATCTCACTTTTAAACGTCGCCTCTTCCATTGATATAAGCAGTTTGCATTGTTCCAGTGTGGTGCCCATTGCATTTGCCAGTTTGTCACACTTGACAACAATATCAGGGCTGTTTTCTGTTGACAGGGCTTCTCATATTAAACTAAAGAGGGTTCCCAAGAAGCTACACTGCCTTTCTGCAGTTAATAATGGATGTGTCTGTGCTATGGTTACCTTTAAACTAAAACCCGTAAAACGATCTCATCAATTAAATATTAAAAAGCCGTTGCGTACTTTTTAGCACTAAGGAAGAAAGCAAGAAAGGGAGAAATTATATTCACTGAGTAAAATAAAAATTCAAACCCACACATGATAAACACAATAACATAAATTACCCAAGTTTATATGAATGCAGTTTTTGTTTGCTGAGAAAGGCAAAAAGGAGGAGTTCTTTACAAGATATGCAGAACCAAAACTGTTTATGTACATTACACCTCAGGTGAAAACCATGAACTTCAGCACTGGAGTCAATGATGGGTACATTTCTTCCATCAAAACCCTTCCTTCCCCTACCAGTCAGACCTCATTCACCAAAGTTTGCTTTTTATATAAGCTTACAGAGATTCAGCAGGGAGCTCTGACTTGGTGTTTTGTGATGCTGGCCTTTTCACAGACTGGCAGAGCAGTGGAGAAGCAATTAGTCACAATTTGTTGCACAGAGTAACACAGTGTTATTAAATAAATCCGAGCCACAGCTAGTACCACACAGTAACCACAGCCTCTGTTCTGTTTTGTCAATTATTCGAGGGACTGGGCCAAGGGAATCTGAACAAAGGAACAGGAGAAAGCTAATTAATTGGGGCAACAAGGATCAAACAAAGAAAAGCAGGGTAAGGTGGATTCAACTGCAGGGGAAGCAAATTCCCCTATCCCAGCACATCACAAGTAGAGGCTGGTGCAGTGTTAGGCACACGGCTCTAGGTGTAAAAATAACAAACCTACACCTGAGGTTTCTGGCTATGTCTACTCAATATCATGTAGTAGCACCTTAGACCCCCAGGCTGGTTCTGAGTTTGCGTGATGATCCCTACTTACAGTGCTATTTCTGTATTTTCTCAATTTAAAGTAAAATGCAAAGTGTTCCTTAGAGCAGCGAGAACTTTATCCCCTTCTCACTTTCCTGGCAAACATTCCCTACACACTCTCTACAGCTTCGTTTTCTCTCTAGACTCATGAATAGCGAATTGCTTCCTGAAGCCTCTGACCCCCCCCAACAGGTGTAGGCGTGAAATGAGTCCCTAGATGCTCAGCCAACCCAGAATGGGTTGCGGTCACAAGCAGCTGCAGAGCTTCAAGCATCTGAGGAGGCTTTCTGGCCAAGATTTTGGAAATGCAGACTCAAATCTTTCAGCAATTAGGTGGTGGTTGTTGTGACTTTCTTTTGAACAAGAGGCACAAAAATACTGCTCTTCAGTCCAAGTAAAATCACAATTCTTATGACTAAATTCTAAAACTACTTATTTTCCATCTACAAAAGGGAAACACAAATGATTAGTGGCATTTCACAGCACTAGTGGTTGCCACACTTCCTAAAATGAGATGATTCACTGTATTATCAACTACTATTATTCACACAAAAAAAAATTAGGTAAAAATAATGTTACAAGAGTTAAAATGCATTGCTACTCACCTTTCAGAGTAGGAAAACAGCTTGTATCAAAGTCTGTACTAACATTGAATACAGCTGTAAGACACCTTGTGAAATGCATTTGGGGGGGGGGGTGAATCACACTGATTGTAATACAACCACTTGCTCACAGGAGCTTTGACAACAAATACAGTTCATTATTACTAAAGACTGACTTAGAAATAAGAACATTCTGTAGTTGAATGAATATTTCAAAATATATTTTATGGAATTATCTAATCAGGGCTGCAAGATACCTGGAGAAATCACATAGCCTTTTGCCTACCCTAAAGTTTCATCATAGTGTTTCCATGATTATCTGAGTGATCTCCTCTTAGAAACCTGCAATAATGATCTTTGTTCATATTCTTTTTTTTTAATTGAATAATAAAACCCAAGTGCTTTGCAATGAATTGCCACATATTAAGAAATCTGAGCTTCTATAACAGAAATATTTTGCACAACATTTTATAATATTTTTATCTCCTCCAATTGATGCTATATATTCTTTAACACAGAAACCATTTTACTCCTATTGCAGGCAATGGGAAAGCTTGTATTGTCTGTAGCGCAAAGGATTTGATGCTGAGTGATTTAAAATGTTTTTGTAGCATTGAATAAATGCAGAATTAATCAGTACCACATTTTAAAAACACTCCAAATACTGTTAGCATCTTGTTCTCTCTTAGGAGGAAATTAGTTCATCGTTTTGTTTCATGGCAATTCCATTATTCACAGGGAAATTTTTTTGTGTCTGGTTATGACAAATGCGAACCTGTATGCACAGTTTTCTCTGCAGAAAAATAGTTAAGCAAAGTGGAGAGTGCCCCTTGACAGAGGCACTTACACGCATAAGATTTCATCTTGATGTTCCAGCTGTGCACCTTCTCTGAACAAACATGTGACTTTTGGGGTAAATGCGCATAGCCAGCAGGAAACAGATTACAGACTCTAAACTGGTTGCATTCATGACATAAGACATTTGAGAGTTCAAAGACCTGAAATGCACATATTTGTACCATCTGCTGGGTGCATGTTCTCAACAAAGGCAGAAAAGATGGAACTTGACTAAGCATCTCTGTCCCTTCTGTAGAATAAAATTTGTAGTAAATGGCGACACTAACTCCACTTAACCAGTTTGATGCTGCACCTTGCCAGCTGTTATATTTGTGTTTATAATTTTCTAACTTCTCTAGACAAACTTCTTTTCATTCAAAGTGTTATTTCATTTAATGCACAGTATCCATTAAAAACTAATGTGGCGGGGTTTTGCAGTAATGAGATATTTGTTACCCATAATTATGACTCTTCCTGAATCATTTGGCTATCGTTAGTTTTTGTTTCTGCTTAGTTTGGTCCTAATGTTCTGCCATTGATTAATTCGAGGCCAGGGGGTCCAGCAAGCATAAAGTCAAAGCACACAGAGAAAAAAGTTGTCACTACAGAGATCTCTCCTGAATAGAGAAGCACTCTGTAAAAAAAACTCCTGGAAAGAAGATATTACATCCATTGCCTCTTCTTTGACTCTGTCTCATCTCACAAGGAACTGGACCAACCCATTACCTTGATGTTGTGCTAAATAATATGGTTTCCAGTAAAATCCTCACATTTTATCATGTTGAAATTTATCACTAAGTTGAAAGGAACAAAGATGATGCTTCTGCTAGTTATTGACTTCTGATGCTTCTTCTTGACACAGAGTCAAGATAACAGTACTGGATGAAGCCCAGGGGACAGATGCCATACAGTGCAGCCTGAAAGACAAACATCTGTTCTGAGAGAGACATCTGAGAATCTTCCACACTCCGTACAAGGTGCCTGCAGAGGGCAATTCATCACGTCTTTCTTCCATGACAGAGAAAGTAGAGAAAGTCTAACTAATAAGCTTAGTCTGAATATTTATCTTCTAAATGACTGAAATTAGGTCAGGTGAGCCAAACTCTTTAATACTTCTAAGATTAAAGCTTTGAACTAAGCTATAGTAGCAATCACATCATGCCAAGTGAGACCTTTGTAACTGTTTCAGGAAGGGAAAAAAAAGAGCAGAAGATAATAGAAGGAAACTCTAGTCTTATTTATAACCCGACACAATTTCTTTAATAGGTAGGTGAGATCTAGCTGTCAGAGTTCATCATACATATACACATATATATACTTCTGTTTCAGCAGCTTATACAAGTAGAGAATCTGTCCTAGGCACTCCATTTCTGTAAGGTTGGAGCACTACCAGCTTCACCTCGGGAAAGGACCACAAATCAGTAACATTAAACTAGCAAAATGCTTGAAAGAGTATCTAGCCATGTGTATTAAGCAGCAAAGATTGTTTGCATTTTGCTGAAGAAATGTAGAGTGTGCTATTTGAAACTACTGTAAAAATGGGCCTCATGACATTCCCATTGATTGGAGAATAAAAGGTATAAAGAACTGTTAGAATTGGCAGTATTAAAATAGCAGTGAAATGAAACCTGAATCATGAAAATTAGACTTTCGGAAGAAAAAAGATGTCCAAAAGAGAAATAAATTAGGTTGAAATCAAGAAATGCCTTCTTCATTTCTGAACACGTGGTAATTTTAATAGAGCAGTTTACCCTATGACAAAGCGTTATACTCTCCATTTTGATGCATAGGGTAAGTGGGGCCATTTTGCCTTATGTATTTGCAGTTTACTAAGTATATATAGCAAATCTGTAGGATGATTTGATACCATTCACACTGGTGTCATTCATCATTAGACAGATGGCATGAATTCACAGTGACATGTCTTGTGATACTAATTTTTCTTCACTCTACAAAGTCTGCTTGCAACCGCCTCTAACATTATTACACTGGTAGTAATCGGAAGCATACTCCTGTAATCTCTAATTATTAATGCACAGTTAGCAGTGCAATTATCAGGACCCAGATATTCAAGAGCCCTAGATTTCCCATCTGTTGTTGGGAAGCAGGTATTTTGGTTTGTAAAAGCACATGTGGAAAGTTGAGTTTGTTTATTCTGTTACAAGTAAGTGAAGTTTGTGAATAGCATGCTCTATGCTCTAGAGATTACAAAAGTAGATGATTTGAACAGTGAATGCTAAACATGTTTCTAGCTGAGGAAGATTTAGTGCATTTCCCTCTTGCTCAGAGAAGGAATATTCCCATTTGCTAAGCTGGCAAAACATCTGTCTACTTTCCTGCAGGTCCAGAATAACATTTTAACTGTAGTAAAGTTCAGGAGGACACACAGAGCACGTTCCAGTACCCATCAGGGAACTCTTGCATCTGGCAGTTGTTTGTCAGGCATAGCAGCTGCTATACAGAAATACCACGGATGAGAACAGACCGAGCATGCTGTTGCTATTATAATGTCTAATTATTCATATGAGAAGTGCTTTCCATTGCCATTTCATTTTATTTACAGATTTCATTTAACTTCTGTTAAACAATTGTTAGACAGAATGGCAGGGTTTCTCTGTCTATATTTCTGTTTACATTAGTGAGTTGGGTATGTTCTTTCTTCAATTTATATAATGAAGGAGTTAAATGAATGAGGAAATGAACACGTATCTAGGCCATGCACGCAAGTGCACAAGGAGGTAAGAGGATATATGGGATCTTCCTGCCACTCTTTTTGCTGGGGGTAGCAGAAAGCCTCCATTTCCAAACTCTTCAGGGAGAAATGCTCTACAGTGTATCTGGAAAGGTAGTCAACAACTATCTTTAACTTGAAATTCACAGCCATTTCAGCATCGTTCTTCCATGTCGGCTTTTTCCATGGTAGATTTCTATAGGAACCAGGCTGCTGAGCTAAACGCAGAAGCAATGGTTCGTGAAGCGCTTCTGTCTTTATGAGGTAGTTCAGCTTCTGCTGAAAACTTATTTTGTTTATTTACTCTGAACAAAGTAAAAGGTCAGCTCTTAAATGTGTTAAATATCTGAGTTATATGAGGCACAGACCAGTTTTCCTTCTTCAAGAAGGCCTGTCAAATACTTCTAGCCTACTGACTGGAGTAGTAAGAATAGTGGCTGGAAACTTTGATCCATGTCATATGGCTGATAACAGGCATAATCGTTTATTTCCTGTCTTACACAGCCAGTCTCAAAATTCATTGTCTGTAGCTCCATTTTTTCTAGTTATGTAAGTGGTCGTCATAGGATGTGTCTAACTGTTAGCTGTCTCTCCAGAAGCATTAGCCTGTAGTTGGCCACCAAAAACTTTGGTGGCCACAAATTTTAGTCTAGAATAGGATTGAATTTATATGCTGATCTTCATTAAGATCTTTGCTATATTTTCTCCTGTGTTCTAGTTGAACAGGTAAAAATAGTGAGAGAAAAATATTTCCATTCTAGCAGCAATTTGTAGAGGGAAGAACAATTGTGCTATGAAAAAAAATTGTTTTCTAGATATGATGCATCCAGAAAAAAAATCTCCAATTCAATAGAGAACAAAAAAGCATGTCATAAGAGGCAATTGCTCAGCCAGAATGTTACCTCATATAATGTACTGGCTAGATATTAAGCTGGACATTAAGTTCTGTCTACCCACGTAGCACCATGGTAAATTGTGAACCTCCTAGTTTGCAGGGCCACATATGCAGTCCAGACATGTCCTGCTTGGTGTAGGATTAAGAACAGAGTGTGCACCTCTCCTCCAAGCTGCCTCCCAAATGAGCACAACAAGTGAGTCCCAGGGAAGGAGGTCTGGATGCCAGAATCTAGCATAGAACACATCTGAGGGTCACTGTCAAGTAAAGGGTTGATAGGCTGTGGAGCAACCATAAAAACACGTAACAAAAAAGTTGTTTTCTGTCTGATGATTCCACAATGGCTCTGCTTGAGCCCATCTCAGATTGGGTTTACTGTTGTTAATACTGGAAACTATAGGTAAGGCTGTTGCAAAAAAAAACCACTAGAGATTAGAAGACATTAATGGTAGAGCAAAACATTTGTACACATTTCTTGTAAGTTCTGCTTAGGCTTTCTAAATGTGAAAATGTGCTTCCATCTTTTTTGGTGTGGTTTATAACACCTTTGTTTGAAATCTGGCCTAGAATCTGACAGTCCTTCTCCATAAAATGCCACATTCCAAATACTACCAAATCAGCTAAGATTTGGAAGAACCTGCTATGGGAAGCACTGATTCACTTGGAAGAATATTCTCTCCTATATCCATACTGCATTTATCATTGTTTCAATGACAAAGGAACCTTTTTTCAAATCCAGGAACTTTTAAGAGATTTATTCTTTGCTTGGAAAGAAAAATGATGCTCAGACTCATGATAGTTTTTCAGGCTAATTTTCAGGGATGCAAATATAGTCCCTCTTCATTATGAAGAAAGATGAAAAAATCAACATGAAAGCTTCAGAGAGTCATTTCCATTCTCAGAGCTCCACATGAAACAGCCTCAGCAGCAGCAGAGACCTGAACCCTGTCCCGAGATTCCTCATACGTCTATTTCTCTTAGCTCCCACTAGAGACACAGGCCATCTTTCTGTGTTGGGCCTGTTGTTGAAAAATGAAAATAACACAAGTATAGGGATTAGAAGGATCTGGCATTCAGTTACACTGCAATAAAATGGGTGGAAAGAACTAATACTCTAGTGAAATTCAATTTAGTACTGCTCTTCCTCATGTGATTCATTACTATTTGTTAAGTACCCCAAGTACGTTTTCCAGGCTATCCGTGTTCACGGATAGCATCTCTGGGTAATATCAGCTAAATAAAATGTAAAACAAAGTCTATCAAACTGCTGTCATCTTTCGACTTGTAAATACATATATTGATATGTATACCAGATACAAAATCCTTACAGGCCTTTTTATAACATATGCACGTTAGGCCTACATGTTGCTTTCAATATTTTGGACAAATTCCAACTAGATCATTGCATTCTGCATTGTTAAATTTTCCCTGTGCTTGTAGCTGGATGTAGTGGTCTTCCCCTCACATTGCTATGTTCTGTTAAACAGCTGCTGAGTCCTACTGCTGAGCTGTCAACACTTCATTAGTGAGAGACCTTATTTAAACACATCTCTTAAATGTTCCTTGGAGACAAGAAAGATTTAATTATATAGTTTTACTGGAGTTACACTGAGACTCTTATAAAGAAATGAAAAGGATTTATAAATACTGTGAGTAGGCTTATGTTTTTAAAATTTTATTCTTAGATTATGAATGTGTTTTTCAGATCCAACCTGGATTTTATTTTGGGACTTTAACTCTGAGGGAATCAATGCTAACGACATGTAAGCGACCCTTTTTTGGTCAGATTTATGCTTCTGTGGGAGTACGTACAAGTTACTGCTTGCAGACTGTATAGGAATTCTGCTGCTGAGCATGCAAATGTCTACCACAACCCTATATCTGACTTGAAGCACAGATCTTGTATGCCTCTCTCAAACTTTCCACTATGTACTATTTTTGACATATATTTTTGAGCCAAAAATATGACTACTAGTGATTTAGAATTTTTTTTTGCATCTCTGGCTTTCACAGGAGAAAATCATTTTCAGTTTTCTTCCTATTGTTTTTTTTCCTTAGAAAACCACGTTGTTATTGTGATTGTAGACAGTAGATACTCTAGCGATAATAACATATAATAATGCAGCTTAGCTCTCACTTCACACGTGGGAATAAGAGTGATTAAAATAAGATAAAGGACTTTCATTTAGTTCCATTATTACTAGCTAATGTTACCGCTAGTATTCTTTCTGTGGGTTTCTTTCATTCAAAACTTGATAAATCCTTATATGTTGTTTGTTCTCCATGTCTTCAGATCATTGCTGAGAAAAGAAAGACCCCAAAATCTTGTGAAGTTGAGTTTTTTCCAACTGCTGTTCATGTATGTAACAGCAGACTGACTCCTGTATAAGGAAGATGATCTGCATACACTGTGATTTCCCATACGACCACTAGCTGATAAGAAAAGGCATCCAATGCCTGGGTTGCTGTGCTATTTTTAATTTAAGATAGGGTGGATATCAGTTTTGGTGAAGGAAATATTTATGTATATACAAATGTATTAAATCCTAGATGGAAAGGAAAGGATAGCATTTCATACAGCCTTCAGGATAACAGAAACATATCCGCTTTCTCTTGCGTGCTCCTGAGGAGAGTTTAATAGCCATGATTTCCCAAAGGAAAATCTTTATGAGACCTGGAGGCAGAAGAGCCATCCATGGACACAGAAGAGATGAGGCCGGTTTGACTTTTCCACATGACGGTAACCCGTAACCAAGTCTAGAGGTGAACACAGAAAGACCAGGTGGAAGGCAGAGGATTAGGGTATTGGTCTGCTTAATGGCTGAGCTAATTGCGAGAGGGATGAATCATAAAGTCATTTAGGCTCTGTGGATCTCAGCCACCGAGCTGGCAATCACCTTACTCAGCCTGATTCAGACAAACCCTTACTATGAGCAGGGAAATAATGTCAGCAAATGCTTGTCTGGACTGACTGATGAAACCACGCTGATGCTGGATGAAATCGCCGCCTTATACCAACAGAAATTTAGAGCTTAGTCAGTGCAAATGGAGGAGCCCGGACTGGTGATTCACCCGTTGGTGCAGGGACGTCAGGCACTGTCAGAGCCGGTCTCTGGGTAAGGCTGGCACACAGTAGCCCCAGGCAGGTGCAGAGGGGGCTAGAGAGGCACCACCGACAGAGGAGAGAGGCCTTCCTTTTCTGTTTGCTAACAGAAAAACGGGTACCTTTTTATCTATAGAGGAAGGAAAAGCTTGGGAGGACAGATTATGCTTTCTTCTTTGAGCACTGATTGCTTCAAAATCATTGGGAACAAATGATGCAGTGCTCTCCAGCCCTTTCCCCACACTTCAGTGCACTGTTGCTATCATAAATCCAGTTATTCACGACTAATTTGCGGTGACTTCCCTGGGCTACTCATTTGCTATTTAAAAAAAGAGATGCCAAACATTGTCCAAAAGGATATGCACATACCATAGCAATGGGGAAAAAAGAAAAATGCAATGCCTTCTCCTTTAGCTGCCCTTAATCTCTTCAGAACCAGGAAACAGACTCACCAGCTGAGCACCCAGCACTCTGATATTTGAACACTTTTTAATAGGTTGGTTTGTACATTATAATGAATCATATGTCTTCAGTCACATATTCTTTTGTTATTATTATTATTATTTATTATTATTATTATTATTTCAGTCTTACTGCATTCCTCAGGAAACCAAAGGCACCAGAAAAAGTATAGCCTCCATACACTATTCTAATCTTGTTTTCTTTTCATTTCAGCTTGGATTTTGAGCACTTAGACTGAGCTAATTCAATTTACAGGCTCATTAACCAGACTGCAAATGAAAGGGGAAGACAGTGTGTCTCCACAGGAATCCTCAATGTCAGAACAGTCCCTGGGTTTTAAAACCTCAGGAGCTCCTGCTGCAGCATCAGTCTGCTTTCTCATACCTGTGATTCAAAATAGGATCCAACAGGTAAAGAAAGTGGCAAAGAAACTGAAAAGAAAATTGTAATGCTTTTTCCTCCAGTAAATATTAAATTGCATGTGAATTTCTCTATAGGCTTCCTGGTCAAATCTTTACAAATAACGACTGACTTGCCAACAGGCTCTTATGCTAAATCACATTTTTTTTCTGATTCATCTTAAAGCTGTTTCAAAACAAGTATTTCTTTCTCTCTCTGTCTCTCTTTCTAGCTCTACCTCTATTTGTCACAGCTGAGGGACAGTGGCAGTATTCAACACTGTTTCCAGCAGGCATGTCTGAGGGCTGTGTCCTGAGCCTGCCTGTCAGAGCTTTTCAGTGCACCCAGCCCCATCACGTTATTACTGACCACATGCTAGTTCCACCTTTTAGTTACAAGATTCTTCCCATGAATGCAAGATTCCCAAATTTATAAAATGGTTTTCTGGTAAGAATACCTTTTGGAGGAGCTTTTTGTTTTGTATTGATTTCTTTTGGTTTGATTAGTTTTGCTGTAACTGTTCGCTTACTATTTCTTATTTCTTTGCTTCCCAGAGCTGAGGAGACTGCTGAATTACACCAGTTCCCAAAGGATGCAGCCTTCAGCTGAACACTCATATATACATGACTATTTCCTCTGTGGTGCGTATTCATCAGAGGCAAATTCAGATGCACACTCTCATTTTATTAGATTCTTACATTTGAAATATGTATTCACAAAGGCAAGATTTCAAACGAAATCTTTGGTGAAGTTCAGTGGCAGTCCTAACTCTAAGTAAGCTCAGCAGGAACTCAGACCTCCCCATCACCCCCCATCAATGATGTTGAGCCCAAGATATTGACTGAGCTGCAGAATATTTAATTTAAAAGTTTACCCTTAGTCTCCAGTTAATAACACACACATGCACACTCTCTTCTTTCAAACAAACCCCTTTCACAAGCAGTGGCCTTTATGCTCGACAGCTAAAGGCCTGGTGACTAAATGTCACCACTTTGAATGCAAAAGCTATTTCATTGTCCAGAACTGTTCCTGGAACACTGAGCAGCATAACGATTCCTGATAAAATAGGCACCTGGGATGTCTGATACTGCAGTGAATTTTCATAGACGTGCACTGTCACTAGAATCCCATTTTATTGTGGTCTCCAAAGACTTGCATTTATTGGACCCAAAATCTCCCTTCTGCTGGCACTTCAGCTCCAGGCCAAGTAATTTATGAGGTTTCCCTCACAATTTTTTCTGCATCTTACATTTTGTGGGGCAGATTCTCATTTTTCTGCAGCAGGCTTCATTTATTTTCAGCAACAAAAACCCAGGTGAAAGCTAAATCAGCTGGGCAGGTGAAGATTCCTTTTAAATAAGTGAAGCATTTTGGTCGTTTAGTTCTAGCACAGATATCAGATTATTTAAGGATGTCCCAGCGAGTGACTCTAATCTTAGTTACCAATGATATTTCCTAAATGTTCAAAAATCATGAGTCACATCCCCTAAAATCTTCAGAATGGGTAAATATTTTACAATATGAAAATGTGCATATTTCTTTTCTCTTTGATCTTGATCCTGTTATTGCACTCCTTTGGTATTTTCAGACCTTCCCCTGCAACAACCTAGAGAGCAATCACATTTTTCATGGAAGCTGAGATCTTCATGCAATCCTTTTACTTCAGTAGTTACGCATTTGCCCAGGACTATGTCCAGTCAGGTTTTGAGTATCTCCACATTTTTCACTCTTTTGCTAAAGATCACCAGTTATTGTGATACTCACAGCAAAATCCTAAGGATTGCTGCATCTAGTCTCTTAGGGTGAGGTGCAACAGGGTGCATACAGCACCTTGCATCTCTCTTGAATATCCTCAGTACAGTTTATCGTGTAAGGTATAGGCTACCAAAAGATTTAGTCATTAACTCACGCATCAAAAGTTATTCTCTTCAGTGAGAAGAGACCTCAAAACCTGGCATCTGCTAACCCATCAGCCACCTGCTTACATGGATTTCTACTGGCAGTTCTTACTGGGTCCCTATTACCGCAGTGTGTAAGCACCTAATCTTTTTGTAGAATATCTTCACAATGGGGTGCAAAAGCATTCATCAGTCATCCGCATTGCTTAACCTGGGGACAGCTGGGAAGCAAGTCGTCACCCTGTGCTGTGGGAGAACTTGCAATATGGAGTGACCTCAGGGGTGAACTTCTTTACAGATGCTGGATACAGCACCATCTATAGTTCACATGGCCTTAATTGTCCTACCTGGCCATAATTGTCCTACCTGGCACTTTAGTGATAGCATTTTGATATTCCATTACAGACCAGGTCAACATAGACCTTTCTGAGAGGGATGACCATGTTGCCTGTTACAAGGGCAGATGAGACTTGTGAAGGTTGGTGTAAACACAATATGGATGCCAGCAGCTAACGGCAGAAGCACTCTGATCTTCAAAGTAACCATGTATGTTACGCCATTACCCAGACCCTCAATAATATTTAGGCACTTCACTCCTACTGGACAGACCTAAGTCTCATAATGGGAGCTGGAGTTTCTGAGCAGCTCAAAGACTGACTACACAGCAAGCGTGGTAACCTATGGCATTGACCTGAACTGGCCCACTGTTAGTGCTCAAATGGCTGTCCCAGTCTTTCTTGACGAAAAAACTGAACTCTAGACCACCTATCAAATTTTATTTTTGTTGTTCCAGTCCTCCTTTCCTTTAAAAATATCAGAAGAACACAGTAAGCCACAAGGTTAAAGCCACACTGAGACAAGAGAGGGTCAAGTGGTAAAGTGGGAGCTTTTTCTGCTCTCTCCCTCAGGCGGCTTGACAGTGGAGGGCAATACAGAGAGCAGCAGGGAACTGAGTTATCATTCGCATGAGCAAATAGGATAAAGTTCATGTCAGGAACACTAAGGGCAGGGGTTTTTGGCTTTGGAAACTCAGCTACAGCTTTAACACTGTATTTGCTTACAGATAACATTAAAATATTGCTTTTTAAAAAATATTAATTTGTCAAATTTGGAGCAAAAATGAAATTCTCACAGAATGCCTTTCCATGTTTTTACAAGTTCTGTATTACCATTATTTGTCCATGTAATACAGACTGATTATTTTTCTGAGACCCAAGGATGTCAATTTTCATGTAAATGATGCCCACAATTATACAGAGAATACTTCAAGCTAACACTGTAGCTGAAAAAATTAGAAATTTGTACACCTTTAACTACATATATTTCTGTTACTTAGGACTTTACTTATCATGTAATGTGGTTCATAGGTCTAAAAAAATGTTCACTGTAGTATAGAAGTAGGCATATAGTGTGATGATATAGCTTAAAAGAATACCATGATTGTATTACTGAAAATACACATGTACTGTAAAATTACTGCTTTATAGTGATAAATACTTGCTTGGAAGTTTAAGTCCAAGCTTTGATTGTCCGTAACTACAGCTGGAGTAGATGTACACACATGCACACTCACTGGAATGAAATGCCTGAATGTGTCTTGTTATTTTCCTTTTTGGAAGAAAAGGAAAATTGTTTCCTCCATGTTGGTGCATAGTTGTAACCCTTACTTCATAAGACTGCAGTAGCCAGCATACAGGAGATGACTGATTTCAAGAGCTGGTAGGTTTCCTTGGTGCACAGTAATTGAATTTGGTGCCATCAGCTGGAGTCAGAAGAGTCCCACTTTACCTCAGAGTAAATTAAAAATGCTGGTGATCTTCCTTTTTTAAAAAACACGTATTTTTGTATTTCTCGTGTATATCACAACTTCTTTGGCATACATTGTTCAATTTGACAAACTATTTGTATGTATGTTAGCGCTCCTGTTTCAGTGTCATATTTGCTGTCCTTGCACCTCCCTTTCTCTGTCCAAACTTCTCCCAATTTGAAACATTTCCCTTTAACTTTCAGGCACCATTAACCAGAAAATAAAGCAGAATGAGAAAGATATTAATTTGTATAATAATTGAGAAAGACATTAATTTGTATAATAATTTCCTTTAGTTTCATATGTAATGATTTCATTAGGAGCAAATATTTTGTTATGACCAATTTTGTGAAAGCCTTTTAATCAAATTCAAAATTCATGGCAAATAGAGTAGTCAGAGCATATCAAGCAAACCTGCCGCAGTCCTGGTTTTGATTTTCTCCATTGCTCTGATCCCCTGCTTGGCCTGCTTCCCCCAGCCCTCAGCCTCACCACTTCACCTGCCTTCTATGGATCATTCCTTGGAGGAGTTTAATCTCTACGCTACTTCTTACAGTAAAATAGAATTATTATTTAGAATGTCTAGCTTGTAAACTTTCAGCAATATAAATATCTGTGTTCAGTAAAGTCCTGGTTTATTAGCTATATACAAGAAATACATAGTTCCTCTGACTGGAACAAGATAGATTACAGCCAAGTCATTTCTCAACAAATTATCAAACTATGCAATCTGCTGTTTCATGATCAATAGATGCTGTAATGCAGGAAGTGATTTCATACCTCTCTGGCTCCTGTAATGAAATAATTTTATTATACCAGAATTATATGTATTATCCTCAAACTAACTGTACAGCTGAATGTGTTATCTTGGGAAACATACATATTCCTAAAGTGAACTGGCTGATGCTTTAACAGTGCTTTCTTTTCCAACTTGTTGACCTGAGAAAGCAATCTGTCTTCAGTATTTCTAAGAAGCTAGTATTTTAAGGGAAGAATTGTAGTATTTCATTTGATCTGGGCATTTCAACTATTATTTCCTTTGCTGGAATCAAAAAAGAACCAAAATTTATGCAGGAATAAGAAATTAAAAGATCTTTTCAAAAGGAGCTTGAACTGAGGCAATGACTGCAATTCCCATTGATTAAACTAATTTCTTGTTTAAATATTTAAACAATCTGACAAGGCAGACAGCCATTTTTGTACCTAAGGTCCAACACTGCAAAATAAGAGTTGATATCTACCTCTTTGCTGGTTTAAGTATGCTCTCCTTTGGACATTGTTGCTTCACGGGTCTAACTCACACCCTCTAACCTGCAGGCTTGAAATATTACTGATGTAAGAGACTACAATGATTAAGCATGTACTGATTAAGCAATACACTACTAAAAGTAATTGCCTAATAATATAATTAAATAATAAGTATACCACTACTACTGATTTAGTTATATCATTTTGCATAATTATTGCATACAATTATAAAGCTATTATCACTCAAGTATTATGAAAAACAAACAGCTACTATTGAATTACAGCTCTATCACCCTTTCCTCCCCCCATCACTTAGTACTTGGCTGCAAGGCCATCTGTCTTTACCATACCCCACACCAAGTCTTTCAGACATAGACCTGATGGAAAGTTCAGTGGGTTGTCTAAGAGAGCTTCCTCCAGCACCCCAGAAGATGGGCCAGCATCCCAGTCCACAGGTCAGCTTCATTAGTGTTTGTAGACATCTATGCTCCTAGCATCAGAAGATTCACCCCCTTCTGTGTTCCTTACCTGATTTTATACCTTACTCCCAATTTACTTTATTTCCAAAGCCACCTTTTTGCCATTCTTGCACCTCCTTTCCTCTGACCAAACTCTTTCTTATGGACCAGAGGTGGACCAGATCCTTTGCTTGAAGGCACATCTGGCTCCTCTTCACCTTTCAGTGTAGTGGACCTGTTTTGTACTTGTAAGCCCTTAGATGGGGCAGGATCCTTCCTCTTGGTGCTAGAAGTCACCAGCTTCCATCCTTCCCCTTCTCCAGAGGTTGCACTTACTTTAAGACTAGGTGTGGGCACTGCCTGCTTCTCTACTGCAGTTAGGGTCCAGGGCTATTCAAGCTGCTGCATCTCAGAGAAGATCCCATCTTCTCCAATGCTGCACAGCCTGCTCTCTTCCTTCTGTAACTCTTCCACTTGGTGGCACAGCTCCTGCAGGACAGAAGGCCATCTCTCCTGGCATCAGAGAGAGGCCCCAGGCACTCCTGCAGCCTGGGAGTTGTAGGACTGCATCTGCCATCTGAAGCTTAGTCTGTGCCAAAGTCTCTGCCCTAGCAGGGACAGCTGCCCAAACACCTCCTGGGGAAACTGCTCTATCATGTGTCACCACCACAGCTAAGCACCTAGCTCTTATAATAGGCCTGTCCCAAGATCCTCCCTAACTGGTGGCAGCTGCAACAAAGGCTTCTGTCACTCTGGGTCAAGGGTAGCTGATCATGCTTGTTAGAAGCTGCTAGAGCTTCCTTGGGATCACCCCCTTGTATCTCCCCTTACCTTGTCCTTACCCGTCAGTAGCAGGCACCCTTAAGTTTCTCAGAGGTTTCCCAGGCATTTGCCAGTGATCCTGGACCTTGTCCCCAGAAGGTCCAGAAGCTCCCGAAGCAGAAACCAGAGACTGACACACAAACTTCTGCATCTGTGGTTGCCTTTGTCACCTGTGATCATGAGAGTCCCCATAACAGGAATTACTGAAACCCCACAGAGAAGCTAAAAAACCCTGGAGCCTCACCAGCTTGGACCAGCTCAGCGACAAGAAAGCCCCATGAAGTTGTATAGAAGTGAGATATCAATTAGATAACCCCAAATACTTGGAAAAACCTAAGTAAGCTCTGTATAGGCAAGCTCTGAATTTGGAGGGGAAACATTTGCTGTTCTCGTTTTTCACGGCTGCAAATCTGAATTTAAACTCAGAATGGCGGATATACTAAATTAAAATGCTATTTCTTAGAGCAGTGTGTTGGCAATCCTACAATACTGGCAGCAGAAGCAGGGCACAAAAGCCTTTGCCCAAAGCCTGACCTACTTGTTGTATTGACCTGATGCTGCAGGTTCTCTGGTTGTGGACTGACACTCAGGACAGCCAGAATTTTTGGACTATGGCATGCATCTCTGTGATACACTATCCCAAAGACTTTTCTTTGTGGCCTTGTATTTTGTTGTATCCCCTGATGGTAAAGTTATAGTTTGGTACTTACTACATGTGCAGACCTGGAGTTCATCTATTATTTGCCTCTCGGGCTGTATAATGGAAGATTTTGCAGACACCCAACTAACCTATTGACCACTGAAAGAGAAGAAAGAGAAAGCAGCCATGAGATCAGGCACAGATCTACAAGAAAGCCTTGTCTCTAAGACTGAGTGGCCTCAAACTTCACTGTCTTTAAGCTTTACAATTTTTTAAAATCCCGATGATTGCATGTACACTGCTATGTGGAGCATCCTATAGGTCAGGCTTAAGGTCCAAATAGATGTTCATCTACATTGCTGCACTGTAGGACGTCCCCATGATCCGCAAAGTAGTGAGTTTTTAGGCTAAAGGGAAATCTTGGGTCTAGACAGTGCTTAAAGTGTCTGTTATAGCTTACTTGCCCTGTGGACAGGATCAGGCATCTTGTCATCAGCCATGACCAACAATACAAAAATTGCTAGTATAATGCAGATGAAGCATTTGCAGTCAAGATGTCCAGCAGCAGAGTTTTCTTACATCCTTGTTTGCAGTTCCTTCATTAGGATCTTTGCACAGATGGGAGAAAATTAAACAATAAAGTCTGAAGAATGTAAATATGCTCAGGGCAAACGCAAACAGAAACCTGTGGAGACCTATAAAGGGAAATCACTACATTCTCAGCCTCCATTTTATCAATGTTTTGTTTACTATACAAACGTAGGTGAGGCAGAGGTGATGGGGCATTTGCTCAGGAATTATTCAGCACCATCTGGCATCTTGAGGTAATTAGTCTGCACTGTACCTCCTTTGGAAACCATAGCAACTCTACAATAACTTAATTGTGTTTCTGATGATGGCATAATAAATAATAAGTGCCACTGCTGTAATATATTAATTAATGCATTCTCAGCTGCCCAGCTGCTGTATACAAATGCACTGTCTATTATGGGTTTCTTGGTAAGAAGTGTTTGCAAAACAGAAAAAGAAAAGGATTCAAAAAGAGGATAATTTTGCATGACATCAGTCCTGGATAAAATCAAGGAGAAGCTGGTACATGATTTAATTGATTAAGAATTGCAGGAATCTAATTAATGTCAATCAACATGGTTTTATGGGAAAAGGATCAGTTTTGTCAAACAAATCTAATTGCATTCTTTAAGAGCATAAGTTTTGTTGATTTAAAATAACTAAGGAGATGTAATCCACACAGCTCTGTAAGGTATTTGATGTACTGCAACATGACAAAATATGACTACAAATCAGTATTACAGAGTATCAATAAAGCGCATGTTAAAAAGATTAAGAAACGGCTAACAAATCAGAGGGGGGGGAAGACAAACCTCAAAATCACAGTTCAACTCGGCAAAATGTAGTTTTTTACATCTAGAAACAATGAATACAAACTATACAGCCAAAACAAATGAATCAGAAAAATAGTGAATCTGAAAAATATCTGAGTAATACTAGATTTAGAACTTCATGTAGATTGTTGGGAAAAGTATACAAGCTAGTGGATCCGGTATTGATAAACCCGGTGTTAAGAGTACAGTAATAAAGTTCGGATGCATGCTTGCATGCAGTGCAGGCAAGAGTGAAAGAAATTGTTCAAGATTGGAGAAAATACTCTAGAGCAGAAAAATGTGGACATGCTGCAGCACTGGCCAAGATACTAGCCAGTGTTTGTCAAGCTAGCAGTGGAAAGTTGTATGGCTGCAGCAGTGGAGTGCAAACAAGCCCAGCTGAGAGGCAAGGGTTATTTGTTCCCTGTGTCATCTCCTCCTCGATTGCTTCCAGAATTTCTGCTAGTACTTCAGCATAAGGCTGCCCTACACCGTGAACACATGCCAGCTTGCTCAAAACTAGCCCAGGGATCTCTAACCAGGCACAGCATCACATTATTTAGACATGACAATACTTTGCTGAGTTTGTGTCCAACTCCATTCGGAAACCATGGAATATGAGAAACTGAAGCCAAATGCACACGCTCCCCACCTGGAGTACTGCGTTCAGCTCTGGAGCCCTCAGCAGAAGAAAGACAGGGACCCGTCGGAACGGGTCCAGAAGAGGGTCATGAAAACAATCAGGGGGATGGAACACCTCTCCTCTGAAGAAAGGCTGAGAGAGTTGGGGTTGTTCAGCCTAGAGAAGAGAAGGCTTTGGGGAGACCTTATTGCAGCCTATCAGTACTTCAAGGGGGCTTCTAAAAAAGATGGCGGCAAACTTTTGAGCAGGGCCTGTTGCGACAGGACAAGGGGGAATGGCTTTAAACTAAAGCGGGGTAGATTTAGACTAGATAGAAGGAAGAAATTTTTTACGCTGAGGGTGGTGAAACACTGGCACAGGTTGCCCAGAGAGGTGGTGGATGCCCCATCCCTGGAAACATTCAAGGTGGGGTTGGATGGGGCTCTGAGCAACCTGATCTAGTTGAAGATGTCCCTGCCCACGGCAGGGGGGTTAGACTAGATGATCTTTAAAGGTCCCTTCCAACCCGAAGTATTCTGTGATTCTATGATTCTATGATTCTACGATTAATGTCTTAAAATCAAGTTGGATACCTTTCAGGAACACCCAAGGGACTGGGCTCAGTCCAGGAAGAAATACAATGGCCTGTGATACATAGAGGATGTTACAAGAAATGATCACGTGGCCCCCATCAGTGAAGATAGACCTATGATTTCATAAAAATATACAGTCACCCCATTTCCAGTCTGTGATTACCACCATTACACTGTCACACTGTGGAAAAACAGCAGTGTGATCATCCAGTCCTGGAACAGTACAAAATTTGTAAATATTGTGTTTTCATTAAGCCTGAATTCAATTAGTCAGACATACTTTAAAATCAGATATTTGTCAGTAAAATAGCTCCAGTAAAACCTGGATTCCTTAATAATGGCAAACTGAATTCTGAAATTTGTATGGGAAAAAAGCGAAATTTATCCAACAGAACATTATTTAGTGAGAGTTAAATAAGAGTGCCATTGCCATGCATTAAGAATGCCAAGACAAATCTGTCCTTAGTGACAACCATATCCATTTTGTAAAACACCGGCACAAAACATCATGTTTATACTTCTCTTATCCTCTCCCCAGGCCTGTCAGTCATGTTAGTTTTGACCCACCTTTTTTTCCTAACGCAGATAATGACTGCATTGTTTTCCCAGTTCGCTAAGAAAGAATGCACATTATGAAATCCAGTGAGAGTAAATACACTTGTCTTCGAAGTGGTGACTGAAATATTTTATAACCCTATTGTTACAATGCCCAGTCCCATGCTAGTTTAGGCCTAAACTGTGCCTTGATCCCTCACAATAGACCTAGCATGCTTTTATGGCAGTATAAATGGTGAGTTATGAACAGCTGTAGAACAAAGATATTGAAGATACTATCATATACAGTAAAGAAAAATATTTGTGGTTCAAAAATGTAATGACAGGTTAAAATATGTCGATATACCACAAAAAAGTTTTAGCCAAATGTATACACAGGGCTTTCAGAAAGAGCAAATAATCACAAGACAATCAGGAATTATGCTTCTATCCATCATGATTCATATTTGACTCATATGGTAAGTGAAATCAATTTGTCACAGGCATAAGTGCAAATACTTTTTCCTGTAGGAAGCTAAGAGTTGTTTTGACTCCCTATTTGTACCGTCCCAGATGACCATTCCCAAATATCTGGGGAAAAACAAAAACCCACAAGGCCTAATTCTGCTGAACTCATCCCCATTCAAGCTCACGGAAAGAAACAGGAAAGTGATGGAGCAGTTTCTTCCCTTTCTCTGGCAGCCGACCCTTCCTTTAGATATATTAGATATATGTCATAACATCTACTTATGTTGAATTTTGCCACAGTAGTGGCAAAGGTCTTTTGAAGCTTTCCAAGCCTCTCCTTTTCCGTGTCGATGCAATACACGCAGTCTGCCACACGAGGGTATGCATCCCAGTAAATAAACACACCGAAGTGGCTACTCCATCATTTACACCTTCTCCTGACCAGAATGAACTGAATGGCACTACAAGCTTGGGGTATTTTCTGAGGGCAGCAATACCTCACTCCCACCAGCTCTGTGTCAGCAGGACACACAGTAACACCACAGCAAGAACTCTTGGGTAAAACAACTTTTCGTCATTTACAAGATGACCATGATTATTTGACAGGCTCGGACAAAAATCTATAGCTTTACATCTACTTCTGTGAAAAGCAGATGATAGTGCAATAATTTCATGCAAGCAAGTCAATAGAAATTTGTTAAATTGATTTCTGTATTTTCAAATACTGAAAAAGCTAAAGGGCTACTATCATCTTCAGTTGAACCAGTTTCAGCCCAGAGCTGAAGAACAGGCTTCCCCATACATGCTATAGACCTGTGTAACTGAAGCAGAATTCAATAACGTATGTATTTTTTCCTGATTCCATTATATGAGCACACTACATTGTTCATTTTCAGATATACTGGCAGTTAAGCATAAAAATAACAGTAACTGTGTCTATGTAATGTGTGGATTGGGAGGAAAAGGGGGACTTTGAAACAATTTCAGAATTAATAATGGTGTGCTATTCTAAGCACTGCTATTTTATTCTAACTTCACAGAAAGTTCAAAATTGTTTAAATGCTTTTTGTCAGATGAGCAATACTAACTGCACGAAGTATCGCATGTTCTTTGCAGAAAGAGGGAAAGGGATTGCTCCATTTTCCTTCCTTTCCCCTTCTTTCCCAACCTTCTCCTTTTCTTCCTCCTTCCCCACATTTCTGCGACTTGCATTTTCATGTGAGAGGTAACTCTTACCTTCATAACCTCAATAGCACTAAGCTAATAGCCAGCGATCTAGCGATCACCAGAGCAGTCAGCTGAGGCTTTGTCCTTACTAGACATTTATGGGTATGTGTCAAACACCAAAAGTTTGTTCCAGATGAAACACAGCCTGAACAATTCAATGGATCTCACCCCTACTAATAAGCCTAAGTGAGATACTTCAGCAGCTTGACTTGACGGCCATCATCAACCACAAAACAGAAAACTAGTTCAGATCATTTACTGCTTAGATAAGTTGAGATCTTCCTCCGTGACTCTAGTTAATCCACAGCATCAGTTAGATAAACTTAGCCTCATTTCCAAGAATAGATGGATAGATGCTGGTTGCCCTGGCTCAGACGTCTTTCTAGGCAACTTAAAAATAGATCTAGAATATCTAAAAGTTCAGATCCAACTTTGTTGGGAAATCTCTCACCAAAGACACTGCTGCCCAAAGACCATCAAGATAAAATAAGGAGTTAGACCTTATGTTTCATGGCAGAAATTCACCTTTGTAAGAAGATGCCACATTCCCAGCCTGCTTTCATTCTCCCTCTCTCTTTCTGGTCTAGATAAAACATTGACTAACAAACTAATCCTGTTTGCTTCTTTCTCCTTTGACACATCAGGTACCATAGCTAGCGCCATTGGGAAATGCTATCTAAAAAAATGCAAAAGAGGAATTCTGAAAGCTTTTTGTTGGTCACAAAGTAAATATAAGGAACTACAGCTTACACCATGAGCAAGAAAGCAATGACATATCAATAGTTTCATTTCTAGTTGTAAACAGGTAATTTTCTCTCCAGTTTGGGTTTAAGCACACTGCCAAAGTGAGAGCCCTTAAGCCTCATTTATACAGCCTTTGCTAATTCAGTGTCCTCCCAGTAATCGGAGAGTAAAGGGTTAAATATGTTATGTGAACAATATCTTTCTAATAAATTACCTAATTAAAACTAATGGCCCTGGAATTCCTACGATATATGCAGCCATGTAGCTGTTACAACTTGGTTTTCTCTGTGCCATGCATTTCATTTGCTAATCGCTGACCTCTCCTCAGGGGCTGCTGCCATGCTACAATGTAGTCGATGAAGACAAAGGCAGCACATGGCAGAGAAAATACTCCTTTCAAGCAAGCTTAACTTTGTCCTACCATGTTTCTGCCATTTCTTCTCATCTGAAATAGAAGGAACTCAACCCTAAAATAAGTGGGTGCTCTTTAAAGTTAACTGGAAACTCTAAGGAACACCTCAAAAAGGGAAAATGTTCAGGGATGATTAAGGCAGAGGTGTTCTAACAAAGACAACATCTCATCTGGATCTGCAAGGAAAGTGTGCAGTGCCAGGAATTTTCATGGCTTTCACCCTGAGGACTCTCACGCTCCACGAGACAGCCTTGGCTCTCCAGCTCCCTCAGAGAACCTGCTACCCTTGCTCTCCTCCTGCTGCCTCCCACAAGTTAACATCTGCTAGCATTAGTTAATGCCAGTTAGCAATAGCTGACATTCTCTAGAGAAGCACTAGCTTCTTGAAAGGTTTCAGCCCAGCACCTCGGCAGTCTGCAGAGGTCTGCCTGCAGGCAGAACTGCCACTCACCTGCTCCCGTCCTCCTCAGATTTCAGTTCCGCATCGTGCTTGCTGAGGTCCTGCCACAGCCTGCCTAGGAACAGACTGCACCTCTCACGGCCTACTTGGACAACGGGCATGTCCTTGTCCCATGCTCCTATGGAGGGGTTGGTCTGGGCCAGGCACCGGGCTGTGCAATCTGCTGGGTTGCCTTGATGTAGAGCAATGAGAAAATTCTGTCAGACCACATTTCAGGGCTTCTTTCTAATCTTTGTTTTCGCTAGACTAAAATCACAAGCAATTTCCATAACCCCATTAGGCAAGGTATTTCAGAAAACACTGACAACCTACATTATATGATTGTTGTAATAATGAGGTCTTTCATCAGGGAAGTCTATGAATAATTAATTCTAATTAAGTAGCTGATAGACACAGTAAATCATTCATCAGTGCTTGAGTGCTGCACATTACAGACTGTAATAATTTTTCTGTTAGCGCAAATGCTGAGCAAGAGAGTGTAATCAATGAAAACATTATTAAAGATTTGTGTCACTGCTAGGAAACAAATTGGAGAATTTCTTCTCTGCCTTTGTTTTCCTTATTTGCTCTTGCAATATTAGGTGGTAGTTGTCCTTGGCCAATGACTCATTCTTACTGCAGCATTATTTGAAAAACAGGAGTGAAGCAGTAAGTACAACAGTAGAAAGAATAAGGAAAAGAAGAAAAAAGATGGGCTATAGACAGAATGTTGTTGGCTTTCTCTATTAAGAAAAGTGATGAGGAAAATTTTTCTAGAAAGTGCTGAGCCAAAGACAATAGACACAGAAAGCTTATTTTGGAGAGCTTTATGTTCTGTGGACTGTCATCACACCTACTGCATATAATTCAAACATTTGGATTTATAAGGTGGTACATTATGCCTAATTCTAGGATCAGATACCCCTGAGTTGTTCAGGTTCTATTGGTAAATTCTGCAAAAAAATTATGCATATTTGAAAACTAATGGCAAAATCAGTGTAATAAATATGGTTGTGTTTACATATAGAACCATAATACAAGAAACTATAAATATTAACATAGAATTCCTGTTAACTCAAAGCCTGAAAATATATATATCCCCACTATCTATGTCAACTGGACAAAGTTCTCCTTAGACCCAAGTACTCTCGCCTTGCACAACAGGGGGAACCAGAGCTCACAAAGAATTCTGGCAACGTTACAGGCAAGGAGATAACACATAGAGAAGCAGTGGCAGAGCCACTATCTCTTTGATAAATGCTGAGCCTTTAGACAGGCTGCCTTAAAATTTATAAGTTAAAATGCTGATGGTTTTTGTCCTTGACTTGTGAATTCTGGTGTTTTCAATTTTACTTTTTTTTCCAGAAAGAGCATCACAATCTAACTGGAGAAGGAAAGCTTTATTGGGATTCTCCAGGTAACCTGAGACTCCATATGAAGCCATGAGAGACGGCAACTTTTGCAGTAGATGTTTAGAATTCAATTAAGGATCCAGGTCTGAATGTGCTTGGGATATGAGATAATAAAAGCAAGCTTTCACTGTTACATCCAATGTGAATAAAATGGAGGAAGTATAAGTCAGACTATATAATATACTTCTTAGAGAAAAATCATAATTACAAAAGGCAATAGCGGCAAATGTAAAAAGTAATTTTAAAAAATGCATCAAGAACATTAAGGATGATTCAAAAGAATTTAAATTGCCAAGTCTGTGAAGAAAAAAACATGAAAAATCAATGTCCACAAAGAAAAAAAAATATATGAAGGTTTCCTCAACAATTTTCCTAGTTTTTATGAGGTTTAATTTTTTATGAGGTTTAATTTTTGACGATAGCAATAATTAAAAATATAGGAATTTTAATAGAGCCTACCAAGAAACCAGAACTTAAAAAACATTTACAGGAACACAAGTAAAATGAAGAAAAAGCCAACCTGTAAACAAAAGTCTCAGATTTTATGACAATGTTCCTCCAACAGGATATTTGCCTATTTTGTACTTTCACAGCACTGCAGTAGCCACTGCCATAGGAGACACTGGACATCCCATAGTTATGTTTTCTCACTACTGTGAATGTATGTATTGTCAGAAACATATCTTTTTATCCGGAGCAGAAAATAAAAACCTCGATAGAATGCAAGTGCCTACTTGCTCAGACCTGTAAGTACAAGCATAATATTGGTCATTATGGGGAGTCCCACTGGCTGCAAGAAAGCAAATGACATTTGCATCTGTCTTTGTAGAATCAAAGCTGAAAGTTGCCATTGATGTGGAAGAAAAAAGATTTATATGGCAGCTGGAAGAAATGATAAATCGTACAGCACACTTCTCCGGCATGAAAATGCAATAAACTTTGTACCTTTCTTTCCTTCCCTTTCAGTGAGTATATACTTTGCCATCTCAAGTTATACACCATCACAAACTTGAAGATAGTTTTTTTTCATTTTCAAATGTGCTCACACAGCATTAAGGAGGCTGTCAGTTATCTGCAATACCTGGGCATAGCTCAAGGTGGAACTCTCTTATTTTCCTTCATCTTGACAAAAAAAATAGCAATAGTGACATGTTTTTAGTAATATGAATAAAAATATCAAAGTCCATGTATTTGTCAATAAGATTTTCTTAAACTGAAATACAATCTATTTCCCAAGAAGCCGAAAGTAAGTCCAGGGAAAATGGATAAAGCAGTGTTTTAATTATTTTCTCTCATTTACTTGGTAGAAACAGTTTTGCCTGTTTTGAGGCCAAGTGGAATGATCCAGCAAAAAGAGATAACAAAGCTCTGAGCCAAATTCACGGCAGTCAATGGAAAGCATCTCACTGATTCAATGAATATTACAGTGTATTGAATATTGCATTCAATATTCAATGAATATTGAATTCCATCATCTTCAATATGAGCCAGATTAATCCTAGTTTAGTTCTCTTGACATCAGTTTACTGGCTAAAATGTATCATTTTTCCCTTGAGAGATTCCACCGTAGTGTTTTTTAAAATATCTCCATTAAGAGAAGGCAGAATAATGTAAATATGACAGAGTTGAAGAGGCTGCATGTGTCCTATTGTGGTTCAGTCAGATCATACTCTTGTCACCTGGCCATGAAGAGTCCCCTACTGATAAAAGCCAAGTGAGCTGCAGTCTACTTGGCAGCCTGTAAAGAGCCTTTCTCTCATCAGCGGGTGTTTTATAAATGGCGTAAAAGGAACACAAAAATCCCATGCATATTCCAAAGTACACTAGGGCTTCCTGAGGGTATGTTGAGCAGACCCACACAAGAGTACAACTCTTACCGCTGAAGGAGGCGCGGAGGAAGGTCTAGCAGACAAATGAATTAAAACTTCCACATATCCGCAGTTACAAAAATAAGGTGTTTAACGAATGAGCTAGGGAGATCATGAAGATGGGATCTGCCATAAAGCTAAGCAGCAAGACAGCCATGGCACAAAGTCTCCCTCTTCCTTTAACAATAAGATGGCCCCCTGCTTCTTGCAAGTAAACCCCATTACTGTGGAGTTTATGAAGTATGTAATCATTTCTAATGTAGATCTTCCTGTCTGAGAATGTTACTACGATAGCTGATGTTCCACTGGCAGGGCTGGCAGACTGCAGAATGGAAACTGGTGCACAGAGGCCACCTCTGGTTTTATGAGCAGTACCTTTATAGACTACAGGGTTATAATATTTACCAGAATTTTTTTACTATGTGTCCTTCAATATTTGTTCAGCTCTGTGAGTCCACAAATGACTGTGTATCTTTCCTGGGTTTAATTCATATTCTATATTTTGAAACAGCCAATCTAAATGTTACTTTCAAGCTAAAAATATGTTTCTAAGTTACAAATGCTAAACCCCATCCTCAGGCAAACAATTTGTAATTCCTCTTTACCACTTTTACATTTTAAGCCAGTCACATTTAATTAAAACTGCAGAAGTAGTCTGTTTGTTGTAAATCCTAATACGGCCAATACATCAACAACACTGTAAAAAATAAATAAATCAATGCTACTTTTACTTAACAAAGTTTTCAAGCACATGATGCATGATTGCTTTACTTTAATCTTTTAACTCCTCCAGAGATTAGAAGGATGTTTCGGGATTGTTGCAATCAGGAGAAAGAAAGTCAGTAGTAACACACATGAGAAAATGGTTCATTCCTTTTGCAATCAAATTTACAGGGTAATGATACAGTAGCTCTTGAACACATAAGTTTGAAAATGAATGCATTTCAGATGCACTGAGAATACAGGCTCCATTATCTTTATTGTGTAAGAGCAAAAGACACTCTATAAAATGAATCCAGGTATTTTACAACAGAAGTTTATAACTCACTCTTCTTTACACCGGAGCACTATTATATCTCCCACGTATTTCTATATTGAAAGAGTGGCTACTTCCTTGCAAAGTGAAATTGATTTAGTATTTTATAAAAGAGAAAAAATCCATTTTTTGGAAACTGCTTTTTTAAAAACATATAAAGGGCTGTATCAAGTCAGAGGACCAAAAGTCCTTCTAACCTGATATTCAGGCTCAAGCAATAACCAATAATGGAGGCCCAGGGATGTTCTTCTTTACTTCTGCAATTCCCACAAAATCTCAAAAGAAATAGAAAAAAATTATTTAGGGATTAAGAATTTATTTCACTGTATTTCCTTACTGTTATGACTAGCTACATCAGTGCCTAGACAGAGATAAATGTAGAGTTTTAAATGATAGTTATACAAAAGTTTGTGCAAATCATCCATTCCTTTACTGAGATTTTGTGCAAGTTAGTATAATTGCAAGTAAAAGTGTCTAACTAAACAGCCAGATGATCAATCACCTGAGCATGAAATTACACCCAAGTGTGAAATTGCACATGAAACCTGAAACTCTGGTACAAACATGGTCACCTCTTTGCATATCTTTGATGCAGATTTCAGATCTTCTTTCTGAAGAGTTAAAACATTATAAAACACGAAAGTTTTATATGATATGAAGAAATTATGCTAACTAAATATTCCCCATCAATTATGTTATCTAAAAACACAAAATGTTTTGGAATACAATTAGTGTAAAGCAATCTGTTATTCTCTTACTATATTACCTTTTTTCTCATTTATGAAAAAAAAAAATATTATAAAATGCCAAATATATGGGGTGTATATGGAATACTTCTGCCTGACAGTACAAAGTGTCCTGTGACATTTAATCTCCATTAAAACAGTTCACAGAAATTGCAGATGTCTATTTATGTCACTTTTAACACAATGCAGATGCATGCTTCTCATATACATTATAGGATTTCTATATAAGGCTAACAAATCTATTTCTTGCACACCTCCAGCTAAAATTTCGTTACAAAACTGACACTTGACAATAAGGTAATTCCCTAAGTTGTCTAACAGGGCAGCGGACAATCTTAGTCTGTTTTCAGAAAAGTGACAAAAGCTTTTTTTTTTTTTTTTCCAAAATCAAAGTAGAGTTCTAAGTAAAATCCTTTGAGTTCTTTGAAACTGATAAATTTGGCTTATACTGAGAATAAGACAAGGACGTAAGAAACAATAAGACCACCTGGCAGTGACAGCATTAAGGCATTCTGTACATCTCCCAGCTGAGTGTTTTTCCTAAGGTTGTTGAACTAGCGACTATAAAAATGAAAGCACAATAACAGTGGTTTGAACAAACTGAAGTTTTGTACCAAGGTCACTTGGTGATGACCACACAGAACCAGGCTGCTATACCATTTCTTGATAGATAATTCTAGGTTTGCAAAGTATGTAAACAGAAATGTAGTTACGAAAAATACTTGCACTGCGACCTTGAACAGAATCTGAACTCTGATTTGATTTCAAAGTTGTGATCACTGGAGTGTCTCATCTGCTTTCATCCTTGTAGTGAGACCTGGGAGACAGAAATCACTGCATACGTCTCCCACACTTAGGGGGAAATAGTATTATAAATAAGGTGAAGAGGTAAGTGATGTGTGCCTGTTTAGCTACAAGAAATCTGAAAGCAGCTGTTCACAAAGAAAGTGGAAGACAGTTCTCCATCTGGACTACTTATATGATCAAGAGCAAAAGTATTTGATCTTGTTCTGCTGTTACTGTTTGGAGGATGTTCTGGAGATGAATACTGAGTTCAAAAATAATTGTGGCGATGATCTTTCGTTCAAGCCCATGATGTAAAGCTGGATATACAAAGCTTCTGCCTGCCACCAAATTAATGGCAGTCTTTTATGACAATAATCAAAGAAAGCAAGGATGATTCAAAGTCCCAAATTTAGATAAAAGATGGCTTTTATTGACTTTGTTGCTGCTCTTCCTGTAGGCATTGACCTACAAGAACTTGTTTTCTAAGGGTTAATATCAGTTCTTAAGTTTAGAGTGGGACACATTACAACACTGCAATGACAATATCCTCTTGCAGCTAATATATAAGGGATAGTGCCGTATTAAAGATCAACTCAGAGACAAGGCACCAGAACTTGCCATAGGCTGTGTATATATTGCCCTTTGGCAGGAACATGCAACTTTCTGCCAGTTTCCCAGGCTCAGTGATGTTTTTCCACCCACCCCAGTTACATCTTCACTGGAGAGGCCACACTTTGGCAAGGAGGCACGCAAGGTTTGCATACACTTGTTCACCTTGCTCTTCATGCCTTTCTGGCATGACAGACACCTGCTAAACCAGGGCTGAGGTCCTACCTGAACAAGAGGAAAGCCTATCCTTGGGTCTTCAGTTGCCTCCTGGCTCTCAAGATCTTGACTTTCAGGCTATCGAAGCCAAACCAGAAGCACAGGTCTCATGCAACACATGAAAATGAGACTATGTGAACGTGGTGGCTACCCTGGAAAGCATCTCAGACAACTTTTGCTCACTAAGTTAAGTGTCCTGGAGCAGTGAATAACACCGGCGATACTGCTTATAGCTTTGCTTGTAAAGCATGGCTGTTCTGCTCATAGGTGTGCCAGGACATGTTTTCCGTGAAGGCACCCTATTTGTCATAAGAATGCACACAAACAAGAAAAGAGAGAGTACTTTAAAGCATGCAGCATGAGCAACATAGAGGTGGATGGGGACACGCCTTAGGACAAGGCAGGCTTTGTAAGGTCACATCATCCAACACTTGCCATACTAGTAAAGGTGCTTTAATATCTCTCATACGAAACGTGAAAATGGCACCGATTTGGTGCCATTCTTCTAAAGACTATGCAAGGACAAAAGGTCCATCAGCCCTAATTGAGTAAGCTCATTCCTCCTTCAAGCTTAAAAGCCACAGCAGATCATTTCATGTACCAGGGTAGGTGGTCTGAAAATGACTGCTTCTTTCTTATTTTGGACAGTGATTTGGACCTTAATGTTTTCTGGAGAATAAGAGAATAACTTACTAAATGTACAACAGGACTGACGCCTGTTAACTACAGCCTTAAACTCAGATCTGCTGTTGCCCTCAATAACCTTTCACCACTTCATCAGTTCTTGTGTTCTCTGTTCAACAAATGTTAAGATGATGTTTTAACTAAATGACCCACTCCACTAGATCTCTTTCCAGTTCCAGTTTTCACCTTACATTCATTCCACAGGGCATCTCTCAGCTTTACAGTTAGCTACTTTTCCTTCACTGAATTACCTATCACACTGAAAGCTACTGCTCTCCCTCTCCTTTTATTAAAAAAAATAAAATGTCACCACCATAAAATATCAGCCTTGCTTCAGGCCAAATAAGCATTATGCGTGTCTCTAGCCCTACTTTCAGTATTTCCCCCTTCGTAGAGCACTTTGCCAACTACCTTGCTTCAGTGACTTCCTGACCATCCCCTTGCAGCTTAGCATGGGGTTATCTAATGTCACCTTCTATTGGATCTCAAGGCTGGTTTTGATATTATCACGTGCCCTTCTTCACTGTCTACAAAAGTGGTGGGAGAAAACTGTACAAATGTATCTATTGCATGGGAGATAGGAGCCATAAAAGAGCAGCAGGAAAGGAAATTATAATTTAAAAAACAAAAAAACAAACAGTTGGATATTCTACAAGAATGTGTTTTGTGTCTTGAAGTGAAAAACGCAGCAGGTTTCTCTCATATGTATTTTAGCTGCTCATCTTGATATCTTTACCTAGTAGGAGATTGCTTTAGAATGAGAATTATAGCCGTTTTCCAGATTATTTCATCTCCTGTTACAACATTGTTTTAGTTGTTTCAGAAGCAGTGAGCCTTCTCTGTCTTGCCATGTATTCAGATCCTTACCTCCTCTTTCCTCACCACTGTGGCTTTTTCCAACCAGCTTTAACTATGCCATTTTATGATAATCATTCTTTATTTTCTTAGACTCCCATGTTAGCAGGTAGTATCTCAGGCCAACGAGTGAGGAACTGCCCAACAGAAAAGACTGGTCAAGGGTGAAATGGGTCCAGGAAAGAGAAGAGAATCAGTGTATGAAGATTCAACTAAGACTACAAAAATTATGAGTGGAAATAAGGCAAATTAAGGAGAAAAAGGCCCAGATGAAGGAAGATAAGAAAAAAGTAAAGAGAAAAAATCCAACCAAACAAAAAAAACCAACCCAACACTGAAGTTAAAACAGATTATGAGAGTCAACTTAAATCCCCAAAAGCTCACATACATACGCTAACATGACTCTTCTGGGAACAGCATGGAAGTTGTGTGAGAAAAGTGTTTTACAGTGTAAAGATCTTAAGATGGCAGCAGGTCAGTGGCAAAACCATGATGATAATTTGCACACGGGGTCCCAGAAAATCAAGTGAGATAATCCCTGTTTATTTAGAGAAACAAAGCTTGTGATTCACTATATGAAATGTGGAAGCAATGGGTCAGAGCTCGACATTAAATCTTATATCTAGAAGCACTATGCCAACAAATGCAAAAGCAGACCCGAGGAAAGAAGACAGAGAATGAATTATACATAAGCATCTCTGCAACATTACAAGCATTTAAAAAATAGGAATGAATATGCAAGTAATTTCCTTCTGTGTTGCAAGGTCTGCTTAATAGGCTGGTGTAACTGAAACCCTACCTATTGCACCTCAGCATCCCCAGGGCACATGCAGGGCCTGGAGACTAACTCTTAGGAGGAGACATGCTGCACTGTGTAAGAGAAAATGCAGGTATGAGCCTGTATCCTGGCAGTGCATTCCTGAAATCTTCACAAGGCAGGATTCTGGAACATGTATATATATACACACACACACATTTACATATATACACCAGGAACATACATATATTTACATATATTGTAAACTATTGCCATTACTGAAGAAAACCGTGGAGCACATAGCTACCCAGGTGGCAGAGATCTTGATGAATTTGAAGTCAGTGGAAGGTCTGTGCAAAGAGCTCCTTACAGTACAGAGGTGGAAGAGGAAGATTTGTAGGAACTATGTGTGTCCAGACAAGTATGTCGTTTCAGGTATTTAGGTTTAGAGTTAGAGTTTGCAACTCTAACATTTTCCCACTTAGAAAAAAACCCTTTTGTTTGCTTCTGTGTTCCTACCTAACATGTACCTAATGTGTTTTACTTTACTGCATCTTTCAGAAATGGCCAGGCTGTGTGTACTGGGCAAAGAATACAAAGTGTCTCCCTTCTAGAAATGAGAACAGAAAACATGGGAGCTGCAATCACAAATATTTTTAAAAGAATACATGCTCTGCAGGTACATGAGCATTCAACAAGAAATGCAGCATTTTTACTGGAATTTCTCCCCTTTCATGTGAACATAATCTATGGACAGTAACAGCCATGTTGTATTACATATAGCTACAATATAAAGGACAGACAAGATCAATATCTGCTGTGAAAATGATGACTATTTTTGGTTAGACTTTAATCTATGCCATTTAAATTCATGACTCAGTTCTTCTCATGTGTAGCTGAGATTTAAGGAACTACATTTAAATCAAAGACAGTGAAATTACAATATTTTGACAAAGCAAAATGGTTAGTGTTCAAAGTTTTCTACTTCAATAGCACCACAGATTTTTAATATGTTAAAATTAGCCACCAAGTATTATCAGAAATTATTCATTGGTTTTAATGGCTTGGTCTTGTCCCCATTAAACAAAAAGAGAGAAATTTAAACAGAAATTTACATCAAATATGCAACTCTTTAAAACCCTTACTGTATGTTTAATTTCCATTAAACTTCTCCTCTAAAATTTCAGCCTGATGATGATGAATACTGGCCTGGATTGAGCCCTCCCCAGTAGATCTCCTCGCCACGTTTACACCTCCATAGCACTATATCCCTCTCTTTCCCACCCTACCTCAGAACTGGCCGGTATTTGGCAATTCCACCCCAAATATGATCTTAGGTGTTTATTCCTATGATTGTCTGGATATAGGCAAATCTACCCTAACATTTCTCTCTTCTAATGCTGTCTCCAACCCAGAATCATGGCCCCAGCACCCATATAAACCCAGATAACAGACACACATAGTCACAGCTTCTTCCCGGTATCTAAAAACCCAGAGACAGTCCGCTCCCAAGTAGGATTGCAGGTAGCTAGTTTCCAGGACGGTTTACTCCCAAGATAGACAGAAGTGGGGTGAGAGAGACAGGTCAGCAAAGCATCTCTTCTGTGAGCAGGCTGAGCCTTGTGGAAGACAAGATTTTGGAGACCTAGAGTTTTCCGTGGCAGAAAGAGGAATGCAACCTCCTTGCTGCATGCTCCTGTATGGATCCCAAGAAGCCATAGTGTCTGTGAAAAAAGACTTCAGTGATAGATGATGTGATCAGTAAACACCACTCCAGCAAACATATTCACTGTTTAAGAAAAAAAGCCAAAACAAACAAGCAAAAACCAGCCGTTAGCTTGCACCTGCATCAGTTGACAGTAGATGGATGGATTGCATGGCAGTTTCTGCATGAAGTCCAGGAAGCAATGGTGTGCTGGTTATTTTTTCTCATCTAATACAGCTTTGCCAAAGACCTCCAGTAATGAAATACAAAGGTGTTGTCTCTGGTTTTAACCCCACTCTACTGTTCGCTCAAAGGTGCTTGAAAATCGATAAACTGATAATGCAGGAATTGCAAAGCCAGGAGATACAGACAATGGTCTAGCAGAAAAGGGAACTGACTCAGCAGGGCTGGCACTAGTAGCAGAGAGATTAGATGAATCTAGAGCCAGAAGTGGGAAATAGTTCTTTCTCAGCAGCCAGCCTGCAACAGCAGTTTCTAGTTTATGAGCCCTGAGAGAAAGCTGGATCGACAGCAGCTGCAAGAGCTATTTGTCAGGACCTTTTGTTCTGATCCTGAACCTTTCCTTACTCTTTGCCATTTACAGTGAAAGCTAAATGACAGAAGTCCTGGAAGAACCTAGCTGACTCAGGGGGAGGTAGGACATGAGTGACCTCCGGCTGGTCCTCAGCTCTCGGGCTCCCGGGAAGTGCTGAGCATGAGGTTGGAAACTCCTCCTGGGCAGGTGAGTGAGCAGGATTCAGCTGAGCATCCAGCCAGTAGTCGGGCCTGGGCACCCAAGGAAGGTCCTCCAGGGATATTCCTAAGCTCTCCTGGGAGGGGCTGGGGTTAATAGAGGTTGTCGCATGTGTCTCTTCTCCTGATTATTGTACAGGGAAAATGGAGGCCCCATTGTTCGGTTTGTATTTTTCTGCCCTGACAGAAAATAAGCCATTGCTTAAATATGTTTTCATCAAGGCACCACCAGCTCGGATGGTGGGCTCAGCTGTGTCCTGTGGTGGGGCCGTTGGCTGGAACCGGCTGTGTCCAGCACGGGGCAGCCCCCAGCCTCTCCTCAGAGGCTACCCCGCAGCCCATCCACTACTAACACCTTTCCACCAACACCCAATACACCTGCGCTTGACCAGCTTATGGGATGGCACTAGACACAGTCAGAGCTGCCTCACGTGGCAAGTATTTGTCAAAACTATGTTCTCTGTAGGACTTCAACAAACTCAACGCTTACAGCACGGATTAATTAATTTTCAGCTTTTCTGAAATATCTGACTGTTCATGGAGTATGTGACAGGACATAATGCCTACTCAATACTCTAAGGAAAAAGGTGTTTTGCTTCTATAGCTGGTCTGGGTATGGATATTGAGAAGAGCAGAGGCAGAGTGTCTTACGAAACAAATTAAGAGATCCCCCCAGCACAGCATAAAAGAAGTCTACATGGTAGATTGCAGACGTGAGAGTAACAGCATGTAATGGGATCTCCAGAGGGATGTCTGCATCTAAGGACAAACCTGTAGCATTGTTTTCACTGAATATAGTGAGATGTCTTTCAGATCTCTTTCTTGTACCTTCAGTGTCTGCCTGGAGAAATCACTTGTAGCTGTTTGTCTAGTGCCTTCAAATAACCCACCCAAGTTTCTCTCAGGCAGGCAGAGAAGCCCTTGTCATTGTGACCACAGAGGCTCGTATGCAAAATCTCTCAAGTTAAAATCGTACTGTAAAGCATTATTTCATAGTCTAGACTTACCACTTCTGCAACAATTCAAGAGAGGTAACAATAAGTTACATAAAGCTCTTCATTATAAGAAGATAAGCCTTACCAGAGTTTCATAAGAAAGCATAAGAGCATGTACTGATCTGTGAAAAAAAAATTTAGTTTCCATAGCAATAGGAAAAATGTGAATAGCTTTCAACATCTTTGCTTTCTTTCTTTTATTGTTACTGCTGGTTGTAAAGTATGTGAAGGAGGAACAGCTAAGGTGCCTCTACTCTAGAAGTAGATACAGGAATCCATCATTCAAATTACATCATCCATCAAGGGTTAGTTTCCAGGCGTCTGGGTTGGTGTGGCTTGAAACATTAGTTTAAGCAGTTCATGGGTGGGAAGGGACACATATAGCAAGAACAGCAAGGCAAATGCCAATCTTCCTCCAACCAGCAGTACTGAAACAATAACATTAGATTTCCAGCTAAACATTGTCTCCATATTGAAATGTTCTCAGGACTCATTCAATTGTACAGATCAATTACACAGAGAGCCTCCTACAGTCAAGGTTAAAAAAACTCCGCCTTGAAGTTTAACTGAGTCCCTTCCAGCTAAGTCTGTTTTGTGTTAGCTGAAAGTGGTTTGGGACTGTTCACCCACTTTGTACAGGTGTGCAAGGTAGAGCCATCAGAGGCCAGGCATCCCAGAAAAGGTGAAGAGACACAGCTGCAAAGGAGCATCTCCTACAGTCTCCACCAGGCAGTGAAGCCTTGCTCTTATTCTCCCATTAGGACTTCAGCATCAGTCCAGCTGTTGCATGAAACTGGTAAGTTCCTGAGGCTTCTGTTGCCACCTGGCCTGTCTGAGAGCTGTTTTTGGGGACAGCCAGCCTTATGTCACTGGAAAAGGATGCTGGACTCCCAGATCATCTCTAGATAGTCCAAATCATTTTTCAGGATCTTCTTATGAACATGCAACCCACCAGATGAACAGAGATGAGTCTGTGGAGGAGGTGGTAGCAAACAAGCCCAGCTGTATTTCTTATTGTTGTTGTTGTTGTTATTGTTTTTAACTGCATGTGGATTTTGTGATGGAACTGGCTTCCATCTCTCTCCACCACTGTCAAACAGGGAAGGGTAAAAAGCACTCACTCTTGGAGCAATAGTCGTCCACTATTACTACTTGTAGTAGTACACTTAGTCTACTTAGTCTAACATCGCAAGGACTCAAGTGGCTGGTGGGGGGCAAGATGGCAGTTCTGCTTCAGTCTCAGGTCAGCAAACAAGTATCATTTTCCTAACTGCCGAGTACTTTGGGGGAGGGAAAGGAGTGTTCTGGGATAAAGCTCCCCTCTAACAAGGAAGAAAGGCTGAGCTGGTAGGATGTAGTAGATTACAAACTGTATTTGTTTGACTAGAAGGTGGGAGAGGCTATTTGCCACTTGGTCTGTAGAGAAGGCCACTTTTACTTAATGCTTGGCCATGACAAGGAGCTATTTATGTGATTAACCTCTGAAAGACTTGTATAAGACATTCAGAAAAATGTTTATTTCAGTAAAAACATTAGAGTTTTCTTCTTGGTTTGAGCTAAAAGGATAATTATTTTTTCCTATCAGGTATTGATGTAGCTGTAATTTTAAGTGCATTATGCTACATCAGTATCTTCTAAGTATAAGCTAGTGCAGATCATGAGTATGAGTTCTTTCTTGTCTTCTTGAGAATTGTCTGTCTTTCTCTACTCCTTTGGCTGTCTTTAAAATGGCACATAATTACTTATGGTCTGAGACCCAGCAAAATACTTAATCACTTACTAATGTATGAGTGTTACACATTTACTAGAGGGTAATATAAAATCCAAAAATATCACCTGGCTAATTGTTTAATAATACTCATGCATTCATTACACTACATCCTACCATGGATGCTGATAAAATGGAAAATATCTGAACAGTTGTAGGCAACTTATGGAGAGAGACTTGAACCTTCTTGTTCAAGCTTTCCTTTCCTCTGAGCTTGCCCCAGTGAACACTGTGTGCACAGGAAGGTTGGATATACGCGGCAGTAGACAGAGCTGGTAATTGTCAGTCGCCTGATGGTTTCCATTGAAAGATCCTATTTTCGTTGTTTATATCTCTGCCTAACTATTTGGACTAAAATTTTCTATGCCAGGTTCTCCGCCTCGGGCTGAGTTTTATTGGAAGCATTGCAGGGAAAAAAATACTCTGCTGTGTCAGAGAGCAGAGCTGATGGAGGAGGGGAACGCACTGCTTTTTCCACATTACAAAACAGTTCAATTAACTAAACAGGAATCTGCTTGCCATTGTTTTTCCCAGTCATTGTGAGGTGCTGCAGCGATGAAGTGGCTGGATCTGTGTGCCATTGGCAAAAAACAGTTGGATGCTGAAAGTTGCAGCAGAGTAGTGGTGCTTAAGTAAAGCAAGGTTCAGATCTCCATTTTGGTTTCAGGGAGACTATTTCCAACTAGAAAAAGAGGCTCATTCTAATCATTTTGAAAGAAATTGCTGTCTCAAAGCAGAGAAGGAGACAGTATTGGGATGAGACAGAAAGAATCTGCACTTGAGGGAAGGAAAGGGCAAAGGGGAAGAGAGGAGCACAGCCTTGGGCTTGCACCAGACAGCACTCTCCATTTCAGACCCTGATGGAGCCACAGATCACCAGATTCCCCATCCTTCCACTGCTAGCAGAAGCTCATCTTGTTCTCATCATATGGCTGCTCTGCGAACAGAGTGACAAGCTGTTATCTCACCCAGTGATAGTCTCAAGAGATTTGTGTATTGGATCTAAAATGTTCAATACTGTTGATTGACCCTGCCATGTTATAGTCAATATGATTTTTCTATGGCAGCATTAGTTTCCTCAGTTCTTGGAGTGGTTAAATCTAGGAAATACGCAGGAAAAAACATACAGATAAGTTGCAAAGTCAGTGCCATCAAAGTTATAGAAAACTAGATTAAAAACTGACTCTGTACTTCCCACCACATCTCATGTGGGACTGCTCCATTTCATTTCTCGCAGCATTTAGCTGCCAAATTCTGCTTACATGCTTCGAGCAGAGAGAAAGATGGACCGATGGTCTAGAATGGGCAGAAGGGCTGAGGGGAAGAGCCTGAGCAATCCTAACGTTAAGGCATCCTCAGTCCCTCTGGCCCTCGCTCCCTCTCAAAAGTAAGGAGGGAATTCATTTGGCATCTATGATTTAAAACCAAACAGTAGATAACCTTACTTTTAAATGTATGTGTACATATAATTTACCATTCCTCTTAATTTTAAACCTCCATTTTAAACTCTTTCAATAGACAACAGGTTTTTTTGGACAGATTTTTTTATTTCCTACCTTCATACTTTATCAATCAGTGCAGCAGGCAGCAAAATGCTAGAGTCCTCTCTTCCTCCCCATCTCACATGGAGGATGTATTTACAAATCACGTTTTACAGGAGGCTTCCAGACTCTAAACACCCGTAAGCAATGTAATGAATCACAAGCACAGGCATAATGCTGCATACACAGGAAGCAACTGAAGCCACTGGAGAAAGTAACTGAGAAAATAAACATGTTCTGTGGTGGGGTTGGAAGCGATGGAGAGGCAGGAAATGCTCATTTCCAAACCCATTCATTCTGAGGTATTTCAGGTGTCACGAGGAAAACAGCCAGCAATGCTACCTTCCACATGTGATGTCTTTCATCAAGTAAAGGATGCCAGGCAGAAACTAACCACTTCATCAGGCGTCAGGCTCAATGTGCTCTTCCTCGGTTCTCCAGGAAATGTGCTTTGCAGTCACATTGGCTAGGGAAAAAAAAAAAAAGGCTTATTTTTAGTGGTATCCATTTGAATCATAGTCAGATTTCCTGCAATTCACAGGCCAGCGTCCAACCCTCAGACCTTGTGCAGGTGGGGACTCGGTGTGTCTCCGAGGTGGCACATTAGCCGGGCAAGAGGAAGGAGCCATCTGGCCATCCCGCAGCGCAGTGCTAGGAGAGCAGCCTCAGGAGAAGAAGCTGCCACTGCTTCAGCTACCAAGGAGGAGGACTGGGGGAGGGGGAAAAGCACTCTCTGAGCATCAACTAGCCAGCTAGCTCATATCCAAACGCCTGCTGTTCCCTTTCATTAGATAGATGATCAGACTCAAAGTCAAAAGCAGTTGTCTCGGATATTTTTCTTCCATAACCCACCCCAAATAGTAGATTTCATGATAGCCTGAACAGATGAATCCTAACAAATCAAACAGGAAAGTCCATTTAGGGAGTATTAGTATCAGCTGTGTATGTACCTTTGCATCAGACCCACCTCTGCAGGACCTGCTCTATGCACTCCTTCAGCTCCTTGTGTGCAGCCAGATTTGCACTATTGAAATGCACTGTCATTTGCTCAATGCAGTCCGTGGGGTGACTCAGATCTAGTGTGCTTATTAAAGATTTAACAACAATATGAATACATTAATAGGACACAGATTTCAGGGCATGTCAACAATTACCTGGAGCACTGTACAAGCCTTGACAGAAATGATGTTCATACACATGAAACATATTGAGAGCTAAAAATCAGTTAATGGTAAAATGGAAAAATACAAAGGAATACCGCAAATAAAACCCATCTCTGCTGTGGGCATATTTCTCTTTAGTGAAGAGAAGAGAAGATCATTTCCAGAAGCTGCAGGAGGAAACAATTCTGAGAATCTGCCAGACAATCTGCAACACAAAAGCCTGGAGTGGAATGATAACCAGAGAAAAGCACTTTATTCCCTTTACGTGATGTGTTTGTTTTCCCATCAGAAACCACAGAGCCATGATAAGCTGCTGTTAGGATTCTGCAGATCTTTCCTTATGATGGATAGTTAATGAATGGAATATAGCTATTTTAAAAACTTCTGCCTTACTTTATTTTTTGGGGGTGAAGCTTAGCCATCCCTGTGCCTGGTCAAGGAAGGACTCTTTTTAACTACACAGATAGCATCTCTTGGGTGCAAGACGACACATGGCAGACACAGGTCTTGCCATAAACTAGTGTAGGAAGTCAAGCAATTCTGGTAACCAAGAAAGGGCTTCCCGGAGCTCATTGCTATTCTGGGACTGCAGTTGTTTTGTAGTTTTATAGGAAGATTTCTTCCTCCACTGCAATTTCCAGCAGATTCCCTGCAAACAGCTCATTTGCTTGAGCCATGGGTGAGAGAGAGTTTTCACTTTTGAATAGCAATATCTGACCTAAAAACCTCTTGGAAAGGAATTGCAGAAGTGAATTGGAAAAGGCATTTTTTTGTAGAAAGCAGTGTAATGTTTCTTTCTTTGCATGATGTGCACAAGTGTTTTCCAGATGCTAAAAACCCACAGGGAAAGACGGTCCTCTCTGAAGCGATACACAGCAGGAGATAGGTACCGCTCTGAAGTGGGTCACTGCGTGCTTAGCAGAAGCAGAGAAGTGGTTTACCATGTAATGCAACACAGGCTGGTGAGGGGTCTGGAGAACAAGTCTTATGAGGAGCGGCTGAGGGAACTGGGACTGTTCAGCCTGGAGAAAAGGAGGCTGAGGGGAGACCTCATCGCTCTCTACAACTACCTGAAAGGAGGTTGTAGCGAGGTGGGTGTTGGTCTTTTCTCCGAAGTAACAAGCGATAGGACGAGAGGAAATGGCCTCAAGTTGCGCCAGGGGAGGTTTAGATTGGATGTAAGGAAAAATTTCTTTACTGAAAGAGTGGTGAAACATTGGAACCGGCTGCCCAGGGAAGTGGTGGAGTCCCCATCCCTGGAGGTTTTTAAAAGACGTGTAGATGAGGCGCTTAGGGACATGGTTTAGTGGGCATGGTGGTGTTGGGTTGACGGTTGGACTCGATGATCTTAGAGGTCTTTTCCAACCTCAATGATTCTATGATTCTATGATTCTATGATTTGAATTAGCCATGTAAATGACAAATACGGTTAGCAGCCCAAATGAACCTGCTGAAATTTAAGTGAGCAGAATGTAGTTAATGACTTAAGTCAACAATGAAACTACTTATGGTAATCTTTCAAAACCAGTCATTAAATTTTTCCTAAGCACAGTCAGTACACTGATTAACAGGCAAAGTCAAAAGATCGTTTTCTTTGTGAAGTTCCTTACAACAGAGATTTCCAAGCTGCAGAGAGCTGGTTAGTCAGGTATTCATTCCTTTTAATTTTAGCTGTTAAGCATAAGGGGATACAGCAGAGGAAAAGAGAGAAGGAAATTAAATAAGCATGTGTGTGCGGAAGTACCCAGATTAATTTAATTTTTTTAAGTTTTAAAGAAGCACATGCATTCTTTTCTAATGTTATTACACCTAATTATATCTTGTGGTTATCAAAGGGACGCTCTCAATTGCAAATAGAAGGAAAACCATTCACTTGAGACTGGAAATAGAAGAGGTTGTGCAGTCTCTTTGAATGCAGTCCACGCTCTGAAAATTCAAAACTTTGTTCTATATAATGTGATAAATAATCTTTGTCAGTACTGAATTAGCGATATCCATATTAATATGTGGCCTACACCATAGATTTTCTTTGAAAGTCAGTGACCAGATATTTTCTGTGCAACTACTGAAAATGAATAACATCATGAATCACAGCATTTTGTTTTCCTCTTCCCCTCCTTTTTTGGTATATATATATTTAAAAAAAAGTTTAGAGAGGAAATAAAAGCTCCTTCAATGTTTACCCCACCTCCAAAGTAGTGCACACCACGTAAAGGCTCTGTTTGCCACTTTTGCTAACATTTGTGTAACATTACAATTTAATGCCCTCATCCTTGCCACTGTTTTGTATAAGGCTTTTACTGAATAAATCACAGTACCCTCATATTTTGTCCATCAGGAAGTTCACGATCCCCAGTGCTTAGGGATGCTGGTTTTGCAGAATTCCTAGCGTGCCCTTTTGCTTCTGAGCTGTGCCAGGATGCTTGTGCCTGAGGCTGAAGCCCGCTTCTTTAGGATGCAATCTGAGGAGAAGTTCTGCTCCTCACAACATTTTGAAAGTAAACTGCTCCCAATCACATGTAGAGTTTGTTTGAAAGTCTGAATCAGAAAAAAACCCAAAGTTTATGACTATCTTCTTAAAAGACAGATGTAACTGAAAGTGAAGAAGTAAAGCTTTCTCTAAGCTATCTCGCAGCGCGCGTTTCTGACCACCTACAGAGCAAAAGGAGCCTGGCCCTGGACAGCCTCGACTTTAAACAAGTATAGCTAGAAATTGCAAAAGCTGAATTGTTGAGAAGCAAAATCAGTTCACAGTAATGCAGTTGTTTAATCTGCTGCAAACTAGCAGAATGTTCGACCGAGATCATATTTCCAGAGTATACAGCAAACGTGGACCTGTGCTGACTCTTTAGAAAGTCTTGGAAACATTTACATCTCATAGTAGTTCTTGATTCCTTCTGTTGACCTAGTAAATATAGGAAAAAAGAAAAAGCGTGATGATTTAAAGTAGTCAGCCTTCTGACATTGATTAATTTCTTCAGACATCTATAGGAGTTTATACTCTGCAGCTACAAAAATTCCCAGGTCCTGGTCTTATTGTGGACCCCTGCAGGCACAGGTTGCCTCAGTGTGATTAGAGTAGAGGTATGAAAATAACCTGATGCAAAAGCTGAATTCTAACTTATAAACTAAACAGCAGAGCACACTCAGGATATAGCGATGTTTAAAGGTCTAAAATCTTTGTTTGACAGCCTGGGATGACCTTTAGTCTGAAACCAGAGAATTAACCTGGAAATAAAGATCTTATCAAACTGGAGTGGTGGATATTATTGCACATTACCTTAGCGAGGTGGCACGCTCCTTCGCAGTGACACTTATTGACTGGTACAATTTCTTCGCACTTGCTACTCAGGGCGCCCTGTTTTCCTCTGGTAAAACCTAGCTGTAGCTTCGTGCTGTCAAACACAAATGAAAAATAGCTATCTTAAATAGCTAAAATAGGCCAGTAGTCTAAAGTTAAGGAAAGCATGCCACCTCTTTTGCTCAGGTGTTCCTGCCAAGTTGCATGAAGGGCTGCACTTTACATCTGGGTCAGGTTAATGGTAGTGCTTTTCCCTGCCCTTTGGCTGGATCCAACCCTCTCCCGACAACACACCCACAGCCATAGCGCTGCAATCATAAATTCTCCTCCCAGTGAAATAACAGGAGGGGAAACATAAGGGTACACTAAATCTTAACTTTACTGCCACCTTGTAGATACATAGCGAGCAGAGTAAAACAAGTTGGGGTTTTAATAGCAGCTGCTCTGGAAAAGTACTCCCATATTTACATAAAATTGTGCAGGACCACCAGCAATACCCTAAGAAGGAAAAAATGATATTTGAGTAATGAAATGCAGTGCAGTATGCTTAAGACATTTCTATAACACAAGTTTTTCCAGTTCTTGCAGTAACACAAGGCTTGCAAGATTCTGTCCCTCTTGTCAGTCTCCAGCACTACCTGTTCTGGGAAGCTTTGTTTCGTATTTGATCTTTTCTCCAGAAATCATGCCTGCAGGTGTGGATTTCATAGTATCTACAAGGAAAAGAAGTACATGAAAATGAACAATATTAGGCCTGAAGTTGCGTGTTGACTGTGAATAGTGAGAAAAAAGATAGCTAGAATACCATAGACAGTAACACAAGGTTTACCACAGACCCGTATCAGTCTGTGTCTTTCTGCAGAGTGGAGTACAGTCCCTGTGTCGTGTTGGCCAGGGAGCTGGTGGATGAAAAAACCACTAAGGGGCATTATTCTCTCTCCCACCATCCTGTCTTTAATGACCATGCATTCAACCCAGTAATCTGTGGTGGTGCATGATGCGAGATGGCACAGAATTGCTTCAAGTAATGTGGGTAATAACTGACATAGAGGGAATAGCTTAGGTCAGTGTTTAAAATTTAATTTCCTAGACATTTCAAATTATTCCTCACTTAACACTAATTTAATATTTAAATATAAGTCTCTTCGGGGAAGGGGAGATGGAGGAAGTGTGACTGTGATGCCAAGAAAGAAATATAGAAGACTGAACTTCTAGCAGCTGTGCTTATTGACTAAAGTGGAAAACTTACACGGATGACTCTACTATCTTGAAAGTTAACTGTTGAACTGAATGTGACAGACCTTATTGTGGGCTCAGAAGATAGGGTGGCATCACTATAAACCCAACCTGTATAATCCTCAATTTCTTAGTGACTGAGAGCTCCTAGCACATCACGGTCTCTGTTCTCATTAGAGCCTGTAGTAAAAACAGAAGGCAAACAGCAAGGGAAAAGGCTCTTCCAAAAAAAAGTGAGGGGCACAAAACCAAAAATTCTTCCAGTTTTTCTAGTTATCATTGTTACAGAGATTTATTATCCCCTCAAGAACCAATTGAAGCAGGTTTGCCATCTTTCAGATGTAAAGAACAATTTAAATGAACCAGAACTACTAAAATTGTCCTGAATGAAAAAAAAAAAAATCCCTAACCACGCTGCTGAATGTGGGATACTGAAGAGAAAAGACTTAAAGTGAGAGAATGAGAGTACAGCCAAAAAAGTTTAAACTAGTTTTCCCCCTGTTCCCTATGCAGGACCCATCAGAGAAACAGACTGCAGTGAGGTTGGTCCCCAGAGCTTGTAACTTTAGTAGTAATCACTCCATCGGGAAGGTGGATACAAAGGCTCAAATGTCATTTTCTGTGTGGACAGTCGCACCTGTGCTGGTTTAACCCAAGAGAACAAACTCATTCAAATTATCTCCGCAGTGGAGACATGTCCGATGTTGCATGCAATGCACAGAGCCTGGGAGAAGTTTGGATTCCAAAGCCAAATTCCACCACTCCCCCAGAAAACCAAGTAAGCCCTAAAGAATGAAGAAGGCTCAACACTTCTATAATCAAGCACTAGGAATCTGCTGCTGTGACATTGTTGGCAGTTGAGAGAAATGTTTCTTTTCTAATCCCGGAGGAGCCTGTGCAATGCACAATGTCTGCTTCTGCTTTCTTCCTGTTCTGCTGGGCATCAGCAATACCGACAGAACACCTTCTGTATCATACACGCTTACCGTTTATCTGTGAAAGCAGTGCTTTGTAGCAAGACCTTTCCTAATGCAAAAAAAAAAAAAAAAAAAAAAAAAAAACCACCAAAAAATCAACCCACATATTTTCAAGGGTGGCATTAAAATGTAACTGCAATTCTTTGTCATATTGTCAGGAGAGTTTGCCGTATTTTTAGACACTAGGCAGCCAAAAATAGAAGAGCAGGTCTAATATTACTCTCCTCTCATGACATATAAGCAATTACAAAACCACTTTAATCAGATTTTTAAAACTTATATAAAAAGGTTTTTTCTTTTCTTATTTTACACTGCCAATCGCCCAATTAAACTATAAATTGGAATATCTCTTGATAGAACAATGTACAATAGAATTTAAATTATATCCTATTCCCTTTCAAAATTGAATACAGTGAAATAATCATCTGCTAGACACTTTAAAGAACAGGAGTGCAAAAGAATTTATTTTTTTAAAGAGGGAGGGAAGGAGAAAATCTCAGATTTAGTTTTCACCATCTCTGTCCATAATTGTTTATGTTAGATGCTCAAAGGTTTTGAAATGCTAAGATAGGAGCAAGAGGGGAAATCGGGGGGGGGGGGGGGGGGGTGGAGGAGGCGAGGGGTAGCAGCAAATGTTTCAAACTGGAACTGCTGCGGGCAGAGTTTGGTCAGTTAATCTTGACGCAATTAGATCCTGAGTCCTTTCGGGGCATTGCTTTTCTAAGGTCATTTAGTAGCCGGTTTAAAAAAAACACTTAAAGTACAACTGAATTTCAGTGTTATGGCTAGTACCATTACGTCTGAGAGACAGACGCATGTTCTCTTAGCTTCTCAGGTCATAAAGGAGCAACATAGGCAAAGCCAGGAGATAAAGCAAAACCACTGCTCTTGAAGTTCAGGGGGATCCTGAATTTCTAGACTGAGGCTTTCATTTTGCACTTACCATTGTCTCTTAATTGTTTTTTTCTTTCTCATTTGGTATAGCGTGTAACTATATTTCAGGAAAGAAGAAACTGATGAAAAGTAAAATATTTTTTCAGAGCAAAGAAAAGTTCCCACATAAAATGGCTCCAGGAAATGAGAAAAAAAAATGATACAACAGTAGATAAACTTTAAATGTGTCCTCCAAAAAGGAAGTAGAATCAATAGCCCAAGCAAAACAACTGACTCATTTGACCAACTTTTCTTCGGTGTTCTAGGACATTCAGATGTGAAGGGGTGAAAAAAACCCTGTTTTCTTTTAAAAAGAAGATAGGAGTTTTCATTGTGTTGGAACACGTGGCCTGGAGTGACAAAGGAAGAAACCAACGCATCTTTTACTATTAAGTGAGAAGTAAATGTCTTACGCTTTCTTTTGTAAATTAGAAGATAGTAATCTGGATTAATTATTATCCCTGCTAGCAGAAATAATTTGGGAAGTATTCCATAAGGTGAGTTAATTAAACTTAACCACCAAACAACAGCAGATAAAAAGAGAAAACACAGATAAATAAAAATTTGGCAAGGTTAGAAAATGCATGATTAACATCTTGTTAAAAATGTTTAATATAGGGCATGCATCCAATATCGCTCGGGGATGGGAGGAAAAGAAAAAGAAAGGTAACTGAAGCAATTCATTTCTGTAAAAAGCACACATTCAGCCAGATCTTGGTTTTCTGGTGGGGAAAAAATAATCAAGTAGGAAAAAGCCTAAGAATATTTCAGTCCTTCTATAGAAAATAAAATTTGACCCCAATTTCCTAAATTATAAGGTTAGTGAAGCTGGATCCTATGCAGTCTTGCATTCTTAAAGTAGTTTTGTTAATGTGTCACCTAACTGGTAACACAGACTTTTTCCAGCCAGGTCCAGCACTGATCACCAGCATGTTGCACAGTGGAGAGTTGCTAGGCTAAACAAAATAAAACATCAGGCAAATATTAGGGCTTTTATGGTTACTTTTTTTTTTTCTTTCTAGTCTCTGTCTTACTTTGTGAAAGTAACAAATACAGACAAGAAAAGTAATTAGAATGAAAATAACATTGCCAAATAAATTTAATGGTGTCATAAAATCAAAGTGTGCAAGGAAGATTCAGGTCAAGTGGAATTATAATGATGTAAAACCCAGGAGGAGAATTCAAGGCCTACTTGTAAACGTGAGGGGAAAAACTATTCATGTGTTAAAGCATTCATCATTCCCTTCCTCTTCTCCACAGAAATGAGAATTTTCAGAGAATAACGTATGTTTACAGCATCACAGCTGTATATACAGCTCAGAGAATGGTTACTTTGTAATTCTTACAAAATATATCTCTGATAAACAGTACTTTATTTGAAGCTGCATTTCTTTTTGCCTTTCGCCTCCAATGATTAACATACCTGGGACCTGGGCACCCAAAATCACCTGAAATTATTTCCTTCTTTGTTTTCATAAAGAAATATAGGCGAATATCTAGTGTGTGTCCCCACACACGCATGCACATATGCATACACACAAAAGCCATTTTATACCCTATTTTGAGGATTCAGACTTCGCCCTTTTTCTCATACTGAGACAGAAAAAGCTTTCAGGAAGATGTGAGTCTGGAAATAGGGCTGGGGAGGCCTGGCAGGGCAGAGACTGGTCTGGTGTATGTGAAACCCGCGTTGGGGATGGCAGCTAAACTGCCTGTGCAGGTGCCCCAAGCACAAGGACTGTGGAGAAACTGTGTTAATCTTCTGTTAATACAATAGTCATCTCTGATCACTAAAACTGATTCTTGCACATATCCTGTTTTTGCACTTTAATTTATTTTCAGGTGGATTGTCAGTTAGACACTGAATATTCTTATATGGTTAAATCTGTGGCAGAATTATTAAGCACTGTCCTGATATACATGCTCTCCCATATATTTTCAGAATAATCAGGTGCATTCACACTGCGATGCCATCAGAAAAATATTTTTGACAGGGACTCTTTCAGCCAACTCGCCTTGCTGTCCCAGAGACAGGGTTTGTGTCAGGTCAAACAATCCTCACATCTTTTTGCAAGAGGACGATGACGGATTAAGCACACACTGAGAATGAGAGGTGTTTCTAGAGGGGAGAAAAGGCCAGCTTTTTGCCCAGAAGGCAAGTGCTTAGGAAAACTACCGGGCTTTTTGTCAGCATGCTAACTCTTGCTCCTAGCATGCAGCTGACAAATGCATTTGCTGGGCCCGCTGCAGCTGCACACGGGCAGCGTGATTGCAATGCTGTAGTGAAACGGAGGAGCTCCCAACATAGTAAAGTTGCTCTTTGGCCACTCAGCTGTCTGCTGCAGGGACAGAGTAAAGGATTGCAAAAGGAAAAATTGCATCAGGTAAAGAGCATGTCCCATTTCACTGTATAATGTAAGCTCTTCACTGCATCCCTTTTGTTCCCACTGTAATCAAGGCACAGTTTTAGTAAGAAAGGCACTCACCAGAGCAGTGACGTCTTCACTTTAACTATATAAAATAGTGGCTTTGAACCAATATACTAAGTATTTCATCGTGAAACAAGAACCGAAATGGGTCATCTATAAAATACACGGACTGTTTTAAAAAGAATGCAAAATGCATTGAGCTTTGAAGACTGCAGCCCTGAGACAAAGCACAAGGTAGCAGTAACCTGTGCCAGAAGGCACTGCATGGTACTCCAGCAAGCACTTTAAAATCAGTCCAACTTTCTTCACCCAAATGGATAATGAGGATTCGTTCAGCACTTCGCCAGCCTGTTCATCAAATGTATTGATTTTTATCAGTTCATAAACACATATCAGTTTGAACTTTACATCACTGTTGACATAAGACCTAGATTAAAAATAAAGTTTAAAACCTAATGAAAGCGTTCCAAGGCATGAAAAGAGTCCAGAAAAGCTGTGTTTATTTGGTGGCTGACAGATACCATTAATATCTGAGACAGAATGTCTGCAATAGATTTTTAAAACATCAAACATTTTTTTAATTGATTCATTTCAGAAAACTTGTCAAGTAGAAACACAGATGGGGGTGGTTCTCATAAACTCAGCGATAAGAAGCAAAATACAGGAACTAAAACAGTAATATTTGGCATTCTGGAAAGACAAATTTGAAGCCTGTCAAACATTGAACTAAATTAATAAATACCATAGCATGTACTCCTATAGATGCAACATTTATCTTCTCAAACAGGATTAATTGAATAATTCATAAGTGCTGCAGAATGGGGAATGAATGAGTTTCCTATAGTAATTCTTGTAAAAGTGATTACCAGCATCTCATGGGGTTCCCAGTACTCCCCTTTACACTATGAATGAATGTCCTACTTCAGTTTCATAAATGACCGCTTACGATTGCTTTTTTCCTTCTGTGCCAACATTAGGTATGGAACATACATAATAAGATGATTGTTGCCAGCTAAGATTTTTTTTCTTTTTCTCTTGCAGTTTATATTATTTTCAAAAATGGTGCAGCATTACAATCGGCCATTTGTCTTCCATAGAGGATTTGCATGCACAGGACTAAAATCAAACTCTCATTTTACAGAAAAAAACATGCTAAAGTTGTTGTTCGGATCAGAGATTGTAAGGATAAGCTCACGACCGCTTCTTTTACTCAGCTATGTGTGCAAAGGCAGGAACTTCAACCGATAATATGAATTTTATTACCTGTCAAATGCAGTTTAAAACAGGTGCTTTTTCAACGACAACATTCCCATCCCCAGAATGATTTAATCACAAATCCAAGTAAAGATAACACTTCAGTGCAACCAACGAGAATCCAATTAGTGTATGTGTCTCCTTGGTTTTATCTTGACTCTTCATGCATCAAAAAAAAGGGATCCAGCTTTTGCAGGCTCTGTTTCAGCATTGTGCAAGCAAACATTTCTGGAAGCAGTGGAGCTTTGCACTGACCAACACAGCTGATACCCTGGTACCGTGCAGTGTATTTGCATGGCTCTTCAGCTTCCCCTTTAGACTGGGCCTGCACCTATCTTTGCTTTCCGTGGGTGGCCTGTGATCATGCTGCCTGAATATATTTGACACCCTAACATGGCAATTGTAGCAGAGGCTAGTTTTCTTTCCAGGTGGCAACAGGCAGTTCCCATCAGGAAGAGAAAGGCAGTAAGAGTGAAAGTGCTGGGAGAGAAGCTACTGGCCACACTCAGAGAGAAACGAGAGCAGGGGAGGGAGCCCACAGGAACCTGAGCAGGTTTTCTGTTCCTCTCCGCTCCTTCCCTGTGGGAGAAAGCAATCAGTTTCTTTTCATCACCACATTTTCTTTGGGAAAGGAAAGTAAGGCAAAGATCATGTGCTGAATGCTGAGTCATTGCTTTGATTTACAAGCCCGCTGCAGTTCGTGTTTGATCACTGCACGTCGAGTCATGATTCAACATTGCCAATCATTAGAGTCAACTCATCTCCACAACTAAAATGGTTCTCCATAAATATACGGGAAATGCTTAGTATGACTGTAAAATAATACATAATTTTATAAATTGTTATTTTTGAAACTTGTTTTAGTTAGTTTTCTATATTTGCCCCTTTACTAGAGAATGAAAACTGAGCAATACCATTCATTTGTTCTAAACTAAGAATTTTATAAATGTTACCAAAAGCTATTATCAGCTACATTTTACCAGTAAAGAGACAATTGTGGAAATCACTGCAGGAAATGAGAGGCATTATCTGGAGCTAAATTCATGTCTGCTTTTTAGCTTAGTGAAGAAAACAAGTAAATAAAAAGGGGACGCTGTTAGTGGGACGCATGCTGCTCTTCCATAACGGAGGGTGCAGTACTTTACTTTTCTCCCTCCCCTTTCCCAGAAAAGCATCCAGTTTAGCAAAAAACCATTTCCTTTCCTGTTTTTCTCACATTTATCTTTGGTAAACTATACTTTCCCCTTAAAACGGCTCTGCATTTGGTTCAAGACCACTCGGTTCTCTGGGTCCTAAGCACACTGCAGCTGTGCCTGGTATTGCTGAAATATAAATAGATTACCATCTCAGTGGGTTTTAAAGCCACAACTAAGCTTATTAAAATTGAGACATTGCACAAACCACATTCAGTTCTATTAATTCTGTTCTTTACATTCAGTAACACTGAATTCAGTTTATTCCAGAGCACTGCAGGGAAAAGTGACAGTCAAAGTGATCTCTCCAGACCTAAGTTTACAGCAAGTTATTTCTCTGAGTAGGAATAGCCTCCTTTTCAGCAGGCTAACGTTTGAGAATTAAAAGAATGTATAAAGCAATATTTTTTTGGCTTAGAGGAAGCTAATCTTTATATCCTAGCATGCATCAAATCAGCTTGGTAAGAGATACAAAATGAAAACTGGCATTGCTGAAGCTGATGGAGCTTCTGCAGCTGACATTAGGTGAACTAGTTAAACTTCACCCACGGTGAATACTGTTCTGTATTTCAAAATATGAATAATCTACTTTAATTTCCAAACATCTGAGGTAATAGTAAGTGATTTCACTTGGTAATCTACATTTTATGATCCTTTTCTCTCAGATAAACATTAGATTAGTCTCATGGTGTCTAAATAGATGTTGGTGCCTCTAGAGAACTAAAAGAGAAATGGAACTGGAACACTTAGAGAAAATGCTTTTTTGCATTTCCCCTTCAATTTTCCTTTTCTGGGACAATAGTTAGAGCTTTTTGACTTCTCTGAAATCTTACCAACCTTCCACAATATTTGCATTCTGTTACAGACTTATTTATATTTAGCATTTTTCTTTGGCCAGCAGAATAGTCTATAATGCTGGATTAGTGCTTTATTCATAGTAGGATTTCAGATGACTCACAGATAGATCTCTGCAGCAGCTGTTGCAGACCTTGTAATGCCATTAGGCTCTGACTCAGAGAGATGTTGCACTGGCGTACTGTGGCTATAGTCTTAGTGATCTCTACAACACAGAAGCCACTCAATGTAGATTGTGGGAAAGTATCAACGAAATTTTGATGCAAAGCATACCCTGAAGGCATAATGCACACAATATGCACTTCACAAGTTTTGTGACCATTTCAGAATTTATACAGAAGAACACTGCAGAAGATGAGGAAATTCTACTAGCAGAAGTTTGTAACTGCTTCCTGTCAAGAAAGACTCACTTCCTACCTCGTGGTAAAAAACCAACATTTCCTAGCTCACGGTAAAAAAAATAAAACCACTTCCTTGCTCATAGTAAAAAACAAAACAAAACAAAAAGAAAAAGAAACACTTCGTCGCTGATGATTAAAAAAAATCCCTTTTCCTTTCTCACGGTAAAAAGCCTCTGCAGACTCACTGAGGACCATTAATGTCCATGAGAACTTTTAGAGGTCCTGTTGAAAAACTACACATTCATACTACAGAAGAAAATAGGTCCCATGTGATACTAGAAATTTGGTCAGGAGTTTAGCTGGATGTCTGCACAGGATCGGAAAGCATCTTACATATTCCCAACACTATTATAAAAGCTACAATTTTTGAGTTCTTGGGAAGAGTTGTCATAAGCATATACACAGATAATGCTTGGCATTTTCAGCTGCAATGCCAAGAACTCTGCTAAGCTTCCACCCTTGAGTGATGCCGTCTGTACAGAAACATTAAGCCCATCTTTACCTCTAAGGTCTCACACGTTAAACTGACACACTCAGCTACATTCAGATTTAGAGCAGATAACCTGCTACACCTGGGAATAGGTACATAAAGTACAGCCGCTTGTCCTAAGTGCTCAGTAAGAGCTATGATCATCTTGTTTCTGCCAAGTCATCCAGTCAGATAGCAGGCATTACTTTGGACTAACGGAAAATATGTATCTGGCTCCTTGCACACCTTTCTAACGCTCCACTTGCCAGTCAATGCTCATTTCATTTGATTTCATTCCACTGCCTTTATCTGAGTAATCTGGAATAAATCTGGCCTATTAAGATATAAACAAAGTAATAGAGGACATGCATACAGAGATCTAACAGACTAATCATGTGACAAGTTATGTTTCTGAAAAGCAGAAATAGAACAGTACATAATTGTTATAGTGTGAAGATACATAAATAAAAAGGGAGGAGAGGAGAATGAGCTAAATCGTTTGTTACACTGTTGATTACCCAGACTGATAGATATTTTTTGGCATATCAAACATCTCAAAAATAAAACATGAATTCTCACCTCCCTAACACAGAATAATGGGCATCTGTCATGTTACATTCACTCGATCTATATTAGAACCTCTCAAAGCTTTTCAGAGACTCCTACCACGCTGCATGTTTTCATTTTGCAATGAACCCGGCACAAGGACATTATTTTGTTTAAAGGTCATGCAAAGCATTAGTTGAGTACACTCTTGAAGAAAACTATTTCATAAATGCACATGGTTAGAACATTTCATAAGGGCCCAGTGTTGCAAGGTTTTGAGTACATGAGCGATGACCTCATTCCCCAGATTTGTCCATATTTATCACCTATGTAAAAGTGAATACGCATTGTAAATGCTTACAAATACATCAACACAACAGATCAGTCTATCAAAGAGATAGACAGATCCAAATAATGTTGTTCTATAATGGTAAATATTACCTCTGGGCAACTAGGTATACGCTAGACCCAGTGTGTGCAAACAAATGGGTACTGGTAAACTGAAAGTGGGATGTTTTAGTTCCTTACATTGGCTGTTCAAAAGCTCCTGAAACAAAATACATCAGAATCTTCTTTTTTAAATGTGTTATGGCTGCCTTTCTATCTAGGTAGACTTATAGCTCTCCTCACTGTGATACTGCAGAGAGAAATGAATGCTGAAGACAGACTTTACTGTATTAGAAAGTAAAATACCATGTCATGTACATCCAACATAGGCTATACATAATTACATTCTTCATTTAGCAATAACATTCTTTTAAAGATTACATGAGAATGCCCTTCTGCCCTTCATCTTTTTTTAATTGCCCCACACTACCTTGCTCTAGAGAGGACAGAAAGAAAATGGATAATGCAATAGGTCAGATCATTGCAGAATAATACTGATTTATATCATAACATTATTTGGGACTGTGCTTTTTAGTCAGAAGCATATTTTTGGTTTGTATTTTACTGTCTAGATAGTAACATGATGGTTTTAAAACTACTGAAAAGAATCTGGGCGGTATCCTTGCACTCCTAAGGTCAACAGCAAAAATGACAGTCATGTTCAGCATATCTAGGATTTCTTTCTGAGCTTTTCTTTTTACTGAAGGATGTGGAAGATGTCAAAAGAAAGTTTTCACAAAAGCAGTGAAACTTATTTGGGAAGTCAGGAAAAGTGGTTTGTGATCAAAGTCTAAACAGGGCAGTGTTTCATGTGTGCGTTAAAGCCTGTAAGGCTCAATGGGCAGCCCGAATGCTGTGACTTCTAACTTGTGACAAACTGGGTCTGTAACCTTTACAGTGAAACTTCCTATATTTTTAAAGGCATTCTAGAACCAAAGATAAAAAAATCCATCATGCACGTTATTTTCACTTTTCATTAAAACTATCAGATTTAAATCTAAACCATCTGTCTTTGTTGTCAAAGTTATTCTTTTACAGATGGACTAACATCCTCCTGGAATCACTTGCTGAAGCGTGCAGTAAACTCCATGAGTATCCTGACAATCATGAGTTTCAAACCTGACCTGTTGCCAGAGTTCTTAGACATTTGGTTATTACGCAGACAGTCCAAAAGCTGAGACTCTTAACCAAAGACTAGGACAAGTACACACCCCAGTGTCAAACACCAGACATTTGTCCATGAATCTGTAGAAAGCACGAGCTTCTTGATGTCCTAGAAGAGGTGTACTTTTGTAGCTAAAGACACTTTATCCATTGTTTTAACTCCCAGGCCAGACTTCTCTTCCTTTGGTTTGTACAATGTTCCCTCCCTCCTAACTTCCCTACCCACAACTATTTCCTGACTCCAGTCCTCAATGCTGCAATCACACTTCATCCTCCTTGGCACACAACTGTCTCCAGAAGTGACACTGAAAAGCACAGGAAGTTTAATTTTTTTCTCGGTTGAATGTTAATCTAGTAATGACCCTCCTGATACTGGGGAAGACACTGGGAAGAGATACTACAGAAGGGAATCCTGCTCTCTCCCTGTAGTCCTGGGACAGAATATACCCGGCAAATTGTGTAACCTTCACAGATTTGGCTGTCAAACACTGACCGCGCTGAGAATCTGCAAGCTCAGATTTTCAGAATCATGACTTGTCCAGTTTCGGTTGACTTATTTTCAATTTCTTCTGAGCAATGCCATAAAGCATTCCTCTGACGATGAGGTAGATCACCTCCATCTCTCCAAAGGCTCTGCAGTTCCTCAACTAAATGATGAGTTAATATTAAACATAGGCGTACCCCACCACACACTATTTTCTCTCTCTTATAAGAGATATTTGGGTGCAGAGAAATCAGGGAGAGACAAGAAGGCATGGAGATCTGTTTCAAGCTCAACTCTGCTACACTGCAGGATAACAGATAATGCATGTTGTACTGCTCTACTACTACAAAGAGAGTGACACCTTATTGCTTTCTTCAAAACATGGAGCTGACTCAAGCACTATATTGCTTTGTTTAACAGAATCTATTCTGCTTTGGGTGGATTTCAGATTGATGATGCATTTTTGGGTTATGATTTCCTTCTCTTTACTAACATTTGAATATTGCTGCTACTGTAGCCCCTGCTGGTAGCTATATCGATAGATATTTAAAACTCTTACAAGTGCTTTTTGTAACTGACTGCCTGGAAAACTAAAAGCATTTCTTCTGACAGAGGTTCTCCCTATTCTCCCTCCTCGTTCTCCCAGAAACATACATCTAATTGGATATGAGGATTTTAACAATGCTATAGGAAAACTATCTGCAGCTGTTTCAAATTTAAACTTCAGGGGCCTCGTTCACCATCCAGTTATTCCATGTTTACAGTGTCATAACATCTTTAAAATTGAAAGTGTTAAAGCCAGCATAAAATGGAGGAAAGCAGCAGCGAATTACACTATTGCTATCAATGTAAAGCCATGTAACTTAAATTTGCACCAATTTCTTAAAGTGAAAGTAATCACTGAACAGCAGGATTAAATGGTCATGCTGCGTAATTAAGACCTGTGTATGCCACTTGTCATTACCCTTTTAGCATTTTCTTACATAGTTTGCCCTCACAGAAGAAACCAATCTAATATAAACATCTGCATTTCGTTTCCCTTCTGTGGTTTTAATCTAGTATTTGCATAAGCGTGTGATTAGCCACAAAGAGGCCATCTGGTTGGCCACGCTCTTCCTGATCCATTTTCTTTATGTGCCAACACTGCTTGCTCCTGTGCCATTTTCCTTATAAGACAAACGTGCTTGCCACAATACTATACTGAAACTACCAGCGTGACTGTTTTGGTTTCTGTCTGCTGAGCAATGGGTGCTTGTGTGTTTGTCGCAGCTTCACAAACATCAACACTACGATAGTCTTGAACCCACTGTGAACGCCAAGTAGTCTGGCAGGAGGTCAAAACTTTGCCTTGTTTTCTGGCAGAGTTTTTGTTTCAGGCATGATGTTCTTCCTCATATTTTCTACAGCTGTGAGTGACTGTCAAGAGAGTCACACACAGACCTGGACTTTCAGGTTCTCCTTTAGCTGTCTGCTTTTGTACGACTTTGCTCTTCCTGTTTGTCCTGTTGTAACATACAAGGTCCTACGGGTACAGCAGCTAGGTACTGGCAAATTAATCTTAATCCTGTAAGAAACTGTCTCTACTGTGGACCTATATCCACTACTTAAGACCATGGAAGCCCAAGATGATGGTATTTCAGCCCAGTCTTTCATGGTATTGAACACCTCCTGTAAAAAGCTAAGCACTGTTGTTAGCACTATTACTGAGGCCAGGACCCCACTGTAGTGGGGCTGGCACTACTCAAATGAGTGTCAAGAGAGAAACTTTCCTGCGAACAGCTCAAATCACAACGAAATGGAATTAAAGCAGCCAGGAAGTGCTTATCCAAGGTCACACAACAGGTCCCTTGGCACACAGGAAGAGAATATAGGTATCTCACTTTTTCACACTCCTGTAAAGGTAATAGTACAAATAAATATGCAATCCCCAAACATGCATCTCTTGCTATGTCATAAAGTTACCCTAAAATCCGTTCAAAAGATAAAAGAAAGCTTCCAAAGTTGAGAATTTGGAAGTCGTGTGTGGCAACTCCTATAGAAGTATATAGCACAATCAAGACAGCAGAGGTCCCCAAGGACCTCTTCTCACATAGCCTCTCTCTCTGTCTATATCCATTCCATCATTCTTACATGCAAATCGAGTTATGGGAAAGCCTATTTTGGGGAAAGATAAAGAATAACTTCCCTTCCCTCCACATGGAAAAAAAAAAGATATGATGCCCATGATGCCCACCTTCTTCTCAGAAAAGGATAATGAGGTGGATTTGAAGAAGTGCTGATACATTCACTTTTGTTGACCAGAAGGAATGCTCCTGATGGCACATTTAATCGTATCTATATTGTCTTTCCAAGGCCAAGCTACAAAACAGATGAAGAACCGACCATAACTGCATTGCACCATTGTGGACATCCATAGGTTGGCTGCTTCCAACTACCACAGCTCCTTTTAGTATGTGAGATCATGTCTTTTCAGGAACCAGCATGCCTGATGTGGGCCATTTGATGCTGCCACAAGGTGTTACAGGATGCACACCAGAGAACTTGTCCTCGCAGATTTCCATTGCAAGCAACTGTGAGTTTTGGTCTATGCTATGGAATTATGTATCCCTAAGTCTTTTTCCTCCAGTGCCCTGAATGTGAATCTAACAGCATATAAAGGAAATCTGAGTAAAGGACATTTAGGATCAGGTGTAGAGCTGGGTCTACAAAGAAAAGGATATATAGATGTAGCCTCTATTTGCTATACTCTGGATCTGCTTTGTTTCTGTTTGTCTGGGGGTTTTTGCTTTCCTATGCTTTGTTTATGCACTCAGGCACTGCTACAGCAGCTGAGCTAGAAACTAACAGGAATGCCTTCATGGGTTTCTATAAATCAGCCTGGAGGCTGAATGATCTGATGTGTTTCGTGGTATGTTCTATGTGTCTGAATATGCACTTCAGGTGTTTGAGGTTTCTTTTATTAACATGTCTTGCCTCAGGGAAGGAGAAGTTTTGTCTTTCATAATCATAAAGGATACACACAATATAAATTTACACTGGCTTGTACAGATCAAACACATTCTATAAAGAAAACTTCACAGCCTGTTTCCACAGGTGATCTATTTTTAAGCCAGGGGGATGGGGTACAGAACAGTTAAGGGCAAAGCATGATTACACAAACAACAGCAAGTAGAAGACAAATAATTCCTTATATCTTGCAGTGAGATATTGATAAGTACATGTGAACATTGGATAGACTTTGCTGGCTTACAGAGTATAGGCTAGTTGATGTATTTCATGTCACATTTGGCAAACAAAAGATTCGTTGGTCAAACCACACAGAGAACCGTCAGGAATTTCACTGGAAGTACTTGAAATATCAGCAAAGAAAGGTCAAATAATTTAAATAAACTTGCTTTGGAGATATATTTATCTGAGAAGATTAAACAAACCTAACATGAGAGATTTCAAAGTTTAGAAAATAACAATGAGTTAACATATAATTTCGTAAATAAAACATCTCTTCACCATTTTAATGGCTTCAAGTAGAATTTCAAAGTGTTTTATCTGATCTGCTTGTAGAATAGATAGCAGAAGCTTATGCTTAGACATATGCACAATGGATTTAAAAATCAGTACACAAAGCCTGCAGGTGTTATCCTTTCAGAGAGTCAAAGAAGGTAAAGACAGCAAGAATGTGCTTTTGCTTCTTTGAGCACAGCACTGGTTTAGTCTTCAGCAATACCATACATAGGCTCTTAGCTGATCAGCAAATTATAGACTCATCTGAGCTAAAATGGTTACTTCCCTGTACCTTTTTAAATTTTAGATGTAGCTATTTATAAAATTTCGTTAGAAACTTCCCATGCTATGGGAGTATTTTATATATTAAACTACAAAGGTATTGGTTGAAATATTATGAGAGTTTGAGATTAATTGCACAGCCTCCAGTTGCTGCAATATCTTACGAAGCAGAAAAAGACATATGCCAGAAATCCTTTCCAGATGACTCTGGAAAAGAAGCAGCAGTTACAGTATTAATTTTCCCTTCCATTGTTGTATGAAACCTGGCCACCTGTCTTTTGGCAGTGTATCACAAAGGAAAATTGCACCTCTTCATATACAATAATAGCATTACAGGAAAAATCTAGATTAAATTTTTATATATGTCAAGTTTGCGGAAACTTCAAGCCTGGAGACCTCATTTTCCCTGTTTATATATGCCTTCATTTTAAAGAGAATATTTCTTACTGTGGGAGGCTACTACAGTGGACAGTCGGTATATCGTAAATAATGGAAATTTCTGTCTTTAAAGTTCTAATAAAACAAGTGTTTATACCATTTGCAAGAACAGATTTCAGTTGGGTTAAGTAGTCTATACCACTGAAGGCCGTTAGAGATTAACTGGTGAGATAAGACTGCCTCATCACAGCTCAGTCTAATCCGTAAAACTATGAAGTAGCATATGTGATACTTTTGACACACGAATAGACTTGTAATCAAGGCCTTTCACAATTTTCTTTTACTAGCTCAACATTTCAGCTGTCATTGCAAGGTTTTTTCTCCATCTGAAATAACTTGTTCTTCTCTGTGGATATGCAATTTTTCTGCATATATTTAAAAAATGAGGTTTCTGTCCTCTTTTGTGCCAAAAGGTAGTGTCTGCTAATAAATTAATGCTAATAAATTGCTATCAGTTACACCAGAGCTTCAACAGATTTCAAAATACACATTGAAATCAAAGAGGAAGCTCAATCCAGAGTGTCATCTAATTTTTAAAGCATGATATAGGCATACTGTTTAATTTACACCTTTGCTGGAAAGCTGGCTGGCTTGCTTCTGTTTTGCAGCCCTGTCGTGCACATTCCAAACAAGTGATGATCCAGAAACAAATATCGGATTCCTTAAATATAGACCATACTCTCAAGTGTGTAAACTGAGCATACGCTCAGCTTAAAAAGCTGCAGAAGCCTTTTCTGACCTGTTTCTATCAAAACAAGAATGGTGGTGTGTGGAGATGGAATCTGCCTGAGTGACACAGGCTATGTTTACTATAGAAGAGGTGAAGGGATGAAGCTCATATACTTGTTTTCCAAAGAAATACAAGGGCCAGTTGGTTGTGCCAACACATCTTGTGGGGGGAAGGGAGAAAGGCTAGAGGCTACTGGCCTTCTCCTGGAATAATATTGCAAGTGGATGGAGACTGTTATGAAATACAACGGTTCAGTTTCCTACATTTGGACAACATCTGAATGAACTGCGTGTTGTGTAATTAAATGGTTAAATGTGTTTAGCTTAACATTGAGGCTTTGTTGAATGAAAACTGGAAAACTGGAGAATTTCTTAAGTGATGGTAAGATTTATTACAGCCTTATTCCTTAGTTTTTCAAGTATTATTCATACTATAAATTCAAAGAAGGCTTTTTCTTAAAAAAATTGGGATATTAAGCATTCACAATAATTCAGAGTGCACAAAAGTATACCAAGAATAAAGCTACTAATTTTGTTGCTGTGCTATTTTGTGATGTGGATAGCGGCCTTGTTTGTACAATAACTATTCACAAATGGGAATGAGCCCTTGGCAGCATTGTTGTAGTATCTTCTGTACTCAAGTGGGTAAATTTCCAGTTGCCCAAAGGTATCAGTAATAAGCGCCACTTGCCAGGGATCTTACAGCCAAGAAAGTTTAGACATAAAATGGGGTTTAAAAGTGGATTTAAGTGACAATCCTATTTGTCACCAGCATTGCAGTGATTTGGGGGAAAATGCATGTTGACTGGCATGTATATACATTTATAGTGAGTTTCACAGTCTGGCTGCAGCCTTTTAACAATAGTGTAGATGCTATGAGTTGCAAAAAAAACCCCACACAAGATCCCTTTTCACGAAAGGGCCCTTTTTATGTTGAGAGGGTTATATATATGTTGAGTCTCCTAAATGACTGCGTCAGTCAGGCTTCAATGGAATCTCAACAGAAAACTAAAAGCTGTTTCTTACAGAAAGTAACTTGCATCAGCCAAGCCTCTGCCCACAGCTGACTATGACCTACACTGAGTATTTCTTAAAACTGGATGAGCAGTGCATGTTCTCTCTGCATTTTGTTTTCCCAGTAAAAAAAAGCATGAACAGACATCTTTCTACAACCTTTGTTTCTGGTTCAGCAAAAAAAAAACCCAACAAAAACAAAAATACAAACAATGCACACAGATTGCTGCATAGGATGATGCAGAAGAGCATTCTCTTTTGAAGGCGTCTCCAGCAGGTTTTCTGGCCCGTGGCTTGAAAAAAAAAGCCGCATTTATTTCCCAGTGTGGTCTTCCATGAAGCAAAGTATTCCTCTTTCCTGGTGTCTTGAGCTCAGCATTTAAGGAAAACAAATTCTCGGTTCACTTTTCTCCATGAATGAAGTGCTGCTTGCTCGATTTACATAGATTAAATTTATACAATTTTATCAAACAAAAGACTGACTCTGTTGCTGTTAAGAAAGACTATCTAGATCTTATTTTCTCATAGCATGTATGTATGCTCTGTAAAGATATCAGCAGCAATCCCACATCTGTAATCTGACTGTATTACGTACTTTCTGGAGGATGCAATGTTGGCCTTTAGCGGACACGTCAGCCTCAAATCCTCTCAAGATTTGTGGGACAATAGTAGCTTTATTCTATTTCGTAACTTCCATCGTCCTCTAGGCAGTCAGCATGCTTTATGCCTGACTGAAATGGATGCAAAACATAATTATGCCAAGAAGACCTACAGCTCCAAATCCTAACACCTTTCCTATTTTCTTCTCCATCCCGTTTTTACTGTGGCTGTTTTTACCGAGACATAAGGACAACATGCCTGAGACACATTTCTCAACCTGCTGCAGTCGCCCAAGTGTCACGCTAAGTCTAGAAGTAAAATTGCTGCTGCTGCTTCAGCCTGAGGCATCTGCAGCTGAGACCTCCTTTCCACCAGCCCACACAGGAGGAGAGCTTGGATTCACACTGACTCAGGGCTGTCAAACTGCGGCACTCTGATTTATGAGAGATTAAAAATAAAAAGCTGGGCGAGAGTTTGAAAGCTGCCTGTCAAACAGAGAGCGGCACCGAGCCTCCCTCCGCCTGAACGGGGGCTTTAGAGCAACGTTTCAAATTCCCTCTCTGGATGAACGCCTCCCGCCCCCCACCGCGCCCTTCGCTTCATTTACACCTCGCTAAGCTGCGTAAGAGACCAAAGGACGGAAGGAGTCCCCTCTGCAGATAAACAAGGCTGGGCAGCTCCGCAGGCTCCCCCGCCCGGCCTGCTGCCCTCCGCCCCCCTGACCTCCCCTGCCTAGGCCGCCGGGCTGCACCGGCCGCGCGGCCCCGTCAAACCTGAGCCGCCCGAGGGTCGACACCCTCAACAGCCCACCTCGCCCCGCCCGGCCCCCCACCGCTTCCCGCCCCGCCGAGGCTGAGCTCCGCCGCGCCGGACACGGGGCCCCGGCTGCCAGGAACGGGGACACCGGCCAGCCTTCCCCGGGGCTCCCCCCGCCCGCCCCTCGTGCCGGGCTCGGCGCGTTCCATTCCCCTCGCGTCACGGGGAGGGGGGGCACATCGGAAACCCTTCGCTCGCTCCCGAAACGGGACCGAAACCGCCCGTAGTGCCTGTGCCCGGTTGGGCGCAGCGGCCCGGGAAGCCTGAGCCCGCTGAGGCGGGAGATGGCGGCGGGACGCCGCGGGACGAAGAGGCGGGAGGGGAGGCGGAGTTGGTAGGTTCTGGAGGGGGCAGGCGAGCGCGGAGCGCTGGCGCCCCGGCTGTCAGTTAGCAGCGGCGGCGCGAGCGGAGGGAGGCGCAGCCGGAGCGCGAGCCTGCCGCCTCGGGCTGCCGGGACCCGCCGCCGCTGCCGGGTCCCGCCGCCCTCGCCCCGGGCCTCGCTGCGGCGCGGGGCGCGCTCCGGCGTGCGGCAGGTGCAGGGCGCGCGGGCGGAGGCGGCCGCGCCACCGCCCCGCGCCCGCGGCGATGCCGGCAGTGCAGAAAACGGTGTCCGAGATCTGCTCCCGCGCAGAGGGTAAGTGCCGCCCGCGACCCCCCGGCGCAGAGCCGCGGCGGGGTCTGCGCCGCCTGGCCGGGAGGGGGCGGCGGGGAGACGAGGCGGCGGGAGCCGGTATCGCGCCGGCTGCTGCAACGCCGCCCGCCGCGCCGCCCCTCACCGCGGCCTCCGGTCGGGCCGTGCCCGCCGCCCGCCTCCCGACCCCGGAGGGGGGGTGGGGGAGGAGGTCTTCGCATCGCCCCTTCTCCCGCCGCCGCGCACCTGAGCGCGGGTCGGGCCCTCCCGCATCGCCGAGGCTGCGGCGGCGCGCGCTTGCCGCGGCCGGGCGTCGACCCCAGCGCTGGGGCGTGAGCGTTGCTGCTGGCGGTGCTCTTCTCCGGGCGGTCTCGTATTTATGGCTGTCCATTGTCTGCCGGGGGCGGTGAGCCCCCGGGCATCGGTTTGCGCGTCAGCGATGGCAGCGTTTCAGGGCGAGCGGTTGTTTTCTTTTCCCCGGTGTGCCTGGCCGCACGGCCCGCCGGCCCCGGGCGGCGGGGGGGCGGGGGGAGGCAGCGGTGGCTCATGGCCTGGGATTTTTGTCCTGGGGCATTCGTCCTAGGAATAAGTCGGCATACCTTTTATACGTAGTATGTAAGTGTACACTGATCATCGGAAATAAACGTTTCTGATACAGGGAACGTGCCTGAGAGCTTCAGACCGTGCTGATGTTTCATGCCTAACTGAGGGTTAGGATTGCTTGCCTTCAGATGACGACATGTCAAGAACCGCCTTGTGAAAAGAATCACTGCGGTGAAATTATCGTAATAAAATATTTATTGCATGCAAATGTAAAATTTGAAATCACTGATACCAAAGCAGCTTATGTTTTTCAGTTGCTGTAGGTAATGATAGCAATGTCACTGTAATGATGCAGGAATGCAGGTTTTAGCCTTTTATCCAAAAGTTTTTGCACTTAAACCATTACATCAGGTTATGTTCTGGCTTTGTTTGGCTATATAGGGAGGTAGAAACTTTCTCCGTGTATCCTTCTTCCTTCTTCCAAACAAAGGATTTTTTTTTTTTTTTTTTTTTTGTGCTAGGAAGATCATGAAGAAAGATAGATTGGAAGTAGGCTGTTATCTTGATGTTCTTTTCCGTTTCTCCCATGTTACGTGCCTTCCTCCCCCAAAAGTAGGTTTGTAGGAGGTCTGGCTCTGCCTCTACCTAGGAAATGTTAACTGGCCGAGAAATAGAAGAACGCATCTTTCTGAGAAGAAAAGAAGAAGGTATATCCTTCCAGGGATACTTTTGAAATGCATTTACAACGAGAGCAGCTGTGCTGCTATACCCACAGTGATTAGATGCATCTAATGGTACTAGTTAAACGTCCAGATTTTCAGTGCTTAATTTCAGTTCTTTTCCAGTCATTCTTTTCCAGACAGTGGTTTTCACTGCAAGCTTAGCACAAATAAATTGGGAAAATTGATGCTCTCTTTAAAATGATCTAATTACAGGAATCTTAACGGTTATTAAATGAACAAATGTGGTGTTCCCTAAAGATAAATGCCTATCTAAGATGTGCAGATGCAGTAAAAGGAAAAAAAAAACAGGTCTAGCTTATTTGAATAGTGCTCAAAGTTGGATGACTGTAAAACAGTTGCATACAGGGTTTAAGAGGCTTCTTAAAAATACTTTCTTTAGGACTGAAAATAGGTATGAAACTTCTTTTAAGAAACAACTTTTGGAAAATGACGTGATAGTTTTTCATAGCAGTGGAGTTATTGACTCATACTATACTATATATAGTATTACTCAAAGAAAAATAATTTTAAAACTGTTACTGTTTTCCTACTCTTAAATTAATGTGATGTTTACTAGTTCATTTTATTTATATTCAGTTCAGTTTATTTGTACTCAGTTCATTCACAATGAAACTAATGTCAATGAGTCTCTCACTTCCTTTTCTCTTTTTGGGATAAATAGTTTCCAAGTCTAGTTAGTCCACACTTTTGGACTGTGTGGCTGGCGTTTCTAAACAGTTCTTTGTAAGTAAATGTTACTATTTTCTAAAAAAGAACTCCGGAGTTCTGCAATGTGGGTCTTATCCCTAGCATTTGACAGTGACATAAAGGAACTGTAAAACTCTAGCTCTGGCCATCAACAGGAGGCTCTTAGATAAGCACTGTGTAAAGTGATGATAAGGCTGCCTTCAGGGACCTCCAGCAAAGTCTTGCCTACAGCCCAGAGTAGGAAATTCTTGCTATTGGCGGGGTCCCTGTGTGCCCTTTGGAAGTCTCTGGTAATACTGTAATCGCAAACAGTAGCTTCCATAAGTGCCATTATGGCATGGACCATCCCTTAGAGTAGCCTAAGACTTGTGGGGATCTGATAGACAAGCTTAATATTACTGCCCTTATTCTAGAATTTTTGTATTGTATCTTTGGGGTTAAAACCTCATTTTTCTCTCTTGTCACTGCAGCAACTAATTTCTGCTTCAGAGACCTTTTCCATGGATCATGAGCTACCTTATCAGGCTGGACTGTCTTGACATCATCTCAGAACTAAGCTCGCTCTGACATGAAGAGATAGTAATACTGTTATTCGAGAAAATCAACTGTTGTGCTCAGATGAGATAAACTAAGTCAGAACTGTCAGAACAATGCACACATGTATCATTCCCAAGAATTGGTCGACAGTTGCATAGAAGAATTGACACTACAGTCTATAAGTTATTGCAGAATAAAAATTGTAGGTGTTTTAACATCTGTAAAACAACGTTACCTGCATAGAGAAAAAAAATTGGTTATAAAGGAACTACTATTTTTGTGGCATTCTTCCAAACCTCTGCAGGTTCTTGTGCTCTTCATGGCTGATGAAAGATAACCAGGCGTGCTTATAACCTTTTTTTAATAGATTTTTGTGCCTATTATCTGGGTTGCGAAGAACACCTGCAGTTCACCATAAGCCTAGGAAATGCTGCAGTTCTAAAGTGGTATGTGTATCGATAAAGTCTCACTCAAGACGTGGAAGATCTGGCCTCTCTGAATTTAGGAAATCGCTACATGTGTTTTCACTGCCAGTGACCTTAATTCAGAATTGTACCTGAATAGCAGGTACAATAGCATCGGTGTCATGTATTCTGCAGTTGCAAAACACATGGGGAATCTTTGAGTACTGTAGCCTACATCTAGCTTTATTAAATACAGTAATTAACTATGGTTATTTTAGCTATATATAGCTGCACAGTTAATATATGCATCTATTAAATAATGTGAAATGGAATCATTCAAAGCATTTTATTTCTTTTGAGAGACTCTGGGAGAGTGGAATTGTGGTTGGCAGTTCTTATTAGTGTTCTCTGAAGACTGAAGCATTAATGCTTTTCCTCCATGTATTGGCGGAGTTCAGTGAACTATATTAGGTCTTCGAGAAAGGGTAGAACTTTGAGGTGCCGTGGTGCTGTCTACCAACAACAGTAGGTAATAACTAGTTCTTCATATTAGTGGAAGTAAATGCCTGTATGAAAGCTAGGTGAAGCTGAACTTGTGCAAGATGAGATGATGTTCATATGAAGAGGGAAAGTGTTTTGAAATTCTGTAGTAGTCATCAGATTGTCTTCAGCAGACCATCTGTTTTTGTAATGCCTGATACATCCATAGGTGTTCATACTCACGGACTATAGGACTATATAGCATTTTACCAGATGTAGTGGTCATTATAGTCACTTGTGTCTGGTTTGATGGTTTGTTTTTTTTTGCCAAGTCTGTTTTGCAGACTATGTTGGGATCCCAGTGCTTCACAATGGTAAAAAACTTGGGTCTAGTTCTAGTGCAGGCTTGGCCATCTCAGCGGTATCAGCAGGTTCAAGCAAGTCATCACAACTTCCTTCTGTGCTCTGACTCCTCAGAAGCACAGACTGATGGGTCAGGTTTGCAGTGCCTGTTCTGTCATCGAAGGTCTATCATGGCATTATGACAAATAACTCCGAAGACACCTTCTTTTTCATAATGATACCCTCTTCGAACTGTGCTGCGTTCTTTGGGAATATGAGCTAGCAGACTTACTCATGTAAGAGGTTCTTGGCTACAGCATCAGCTTTCAAAACTTTTCAATGCTGTACTTTGAGAATAAAAAAGAAATTTTTTATGATTAAGGGAAGTGAATTAAAATCCTTCTGGTGATTTGAGTGAGGGTTTTTTTTCCCTCCCTTTCTTTCCGTGTTATAGTCTATCTGTATTTACCTTTGTCCATTTCTTGTAATGAAAATGAGACTGGTTTAAGAAATGAAAGCTGAAACTGTTAAACTACTCTACCTAAAGGAAAATGTGGATATATGGAAAATATTTGGACAATGTTTACTCTTCAGAATTTATTGTTGTTATTTTACTAATTTGGAAACTTTATTATCAAAACTGGTTTAGGAAGAGTCCCTGCAAATATACAGTGTGTTGGAACAGAGTTGCTTCTTCCAAATTTATTCTTGGAAGCAAAATACAGCCTACAATGGGTTCTCTCATTGGAGAAAGCTCAAGTTGGTTGGTTGGGGACCTTTTTTGTTTGTTTGTTTCATTGGTTATTTATTTATTTGGGCTTTGTTGTTGTTGAAGATGTTATTTTTGCTGGCAAAACTGAAAACATGTATTCTATGCAAAATACACATTTTGCTATGAATTTTTTTTTCAGGTACAGCTTGTGCCCTGGGAAGTAACTACCCCGTCTCCATATTTTCAGAATTCACAGCAATTCTGTTTCCAATTTCTTCTTGACTTTTCCCACTCTTGCATATAATTTACTTCCATTCTTTAATTTTTAACAGATCGAAGGCAATCCTGAACCAAAACCTCAGTTATCTATTGAGTGACTTTGAATGAAATATGTGGTGTTTTGTGCTTATCCGTCAATAATTTCCAGATTCTGTGTTCCGCTAGCAAATAACTTTCAGAGTGCAGAACAAAATATTATGTACAGTCATTCTAGTTTATACAACAGCTTTGTAAATGAACTTTTTGATTAGGGTAATAGTTGCATTCCTTTGATACTGAAGCACGTTTTTTATTGGTTTTGGCCCTGTAGTGACATAAAATAATAAAATAATCTAAATATATTATCAGAAAGTGTGATTCTGAATATTAAGAGGGAATTAGTTTTGAAACTTGCTATTTCTGCATAACAAATTGTCAGAGTAGTATGACGTGTTGGCATTTCCAATTATTCTTTTTAAAGTGCTGAATTACAACTTTTTTCAAGTCAGATGCTTTTCTGTCAGTGGGGGCATGTAAGAATGTATGTAGAATCTGTTTAATAATTTGGCTGTGGTTAAATATCAGCTCAACTCTGGTTAAATATCAACAGTTTTGCAAGCCACAGCAGAGGAAGAAAAGTCTTGGAATATATTTGTTCTTCTTTCTGAATGGCAGGTCTTACTAGTACAGCATCACAGTTCCTGTCTGAAATGTGATAATTGCTGTTTTACTCTTGCTAAATATAAGACTTCAAAATTATTACTAAGAGGTACTTCAGAATTTGCTGTGATCTTAAATTGTTGTGGCATTTAGGCCAAAAAGAGTGACGCTACTTTTAATTTTAAGCCCTGGAACAATGCGTTTCTGATAGCTTAGTGTGATGAACAAACAAGAGGCGAGTTAGGTGAATATCAGTTTAATACCTGTAACACAGCAATAACCACACTGTAGAAAAAAAAGAGAGATTAGAATGATTGCTTCATCTTAAGTTCTTATTTTATTCTTTAAACTGATTTTTCATAATCAGAACTTTTTACCGGCTGATGCTTTGCTATTGTCTGTGCATATGTTGTGGGTTTTTTTATTCTTCCTGTCTGGATTCTGTATTTCAGGTTTTGTTTTGGTTTTTTTTTTTCTTTGTTAACTTTCTGAATGTTTGGGTGAACGCTCTTCTGCTGTCTTGGAACCTTCTAAGGGTTCTTACCTTAGAACCTTCTAAGAAGGGCAACCAACTCTTTAATTCTTGCTCTGTGTTAAATGCATCCTTTTCAAACAGACCTTTATCAAAAATGTAGCTACTTTCACCAAGAGATGATCTGGTGAAATTTCTCTTCCACTCTTAAGTATGGGTATGCTTTATTTGTTCTTGTGGTTACTTGTAGACAATATTTCTATGACAGGCCGGCCTCGGCTTATATGATTAATAGGCTGAGTTCATACAAATTGGTTTGATGCCAATGGATAAGAAATATAGCACTTAATAGCTTTTTTGCAAAGTGGTGAGCTTTTATGTAGACCTGCTGCACTGAAATGCGAGGTTAGTCAACCAGTTAAGCTCCAGCTTATAGGTTGGGTTTTTAAAACTTCATAGAAAGGTAGATCTTAAAAATTGGGGGGTCATGTAATGCAGTTAGGCTCAGGTTTATGAGTGTAGTTTGATAGATGTCCTACTTCATATTTGAAAGTGAATAGTTGAAATGATACGCGTCTTAGACGTGATTTCCTGTGAGGTGCCAGATTGCATCAGGGATTGTAATAATGGGACAAATCTGCAGCCTTTATTTCTGTCCTCTTTACTGTAGATTGGTAGGCATTTCAAATGAACATATGAACTACCATAACTTTAACATCCTTCCTTGTTGAAAAGCATATCCCTTTTTAATTTTAGTTCCTGGCATTATTTTGGGCTGTTTGAGTACCAACCAGTTGTTGTCAAATACTTTACTCTCCTTACATAAATAAAATATAGTGAAGACTTCCTTGCAGGTCATATTTGAAAAAATGACTATAATTAAATAAAGCTTTTGATGATTTAATCTGTTTATGCTAGATGAGTGTAGGCGAGACATGGCAGAAAATGGAAATGCTTTATGATGGTTTGCTGAAGATGCAGAATACAAACAAAGCCTGGGAATGTGTTAGATAATTTTTAGTTGCAATTCTAGTGAATGCATCATGTGGGAAAACTCCCAGTCACGCTCAAGGTGGTACTTATGAACGTACGGCCCTGTATCTGACAAATTAGTGGAAAATTTCACTTACAAAACATAATATATTGACTTTAAAAACAAAACAAAACTGTTGTAGGGTAGGCCTGTCCCGCATGCAAGCCAGGGTGGTATAGTGTCCCTGGAGACATTTGGCGTGCTGAGAGCCCAGAAATGGTGCCTGAGCTTTGGCTTGCCCTGCAGCTGTGCAGCAGAGAGTTCTCTTTGACCTTGGGCAGTTCTGAAAACCAGCAGCTACCTGGCAAGGAGAGTGTGCCCAATTTCTGACCAGGCATTAGGCATCTATTAGCTAACGGGGATAGATACATAGCTGCAGAGGAGCTGAAACTCAGGTGTGCTGACTCTTGGCTGAAGTTCTTGGGTAGGTAATGCAAGCAAGATGCAATGGTGTTGTTGCGAAGGGTGGTATATGGACATTTAAAGAAACGGCCTCGTGGGAGGGTAGGATGTAGAAACTGTATATCAAATGCTGAATTAAAATTTCATGTCTTTTTTTTTTCTTACACTCTTTCTGATAATCTTATATGAAAGCAGAGCATTTCAAAGAGCATTTTGTGTCTCTTGTTGCTTGGAAAACATTTTAGTCAGTTAAATTAAGCATATTTACCACTTTAGACGATATAATAACTTCACTAATGCATAAGCTTTTAGATATTTTTGTGTACGTGTATACGCATATAGACAAACACACACAAACAGGGAAGAAAAATTCTATCTCCTTGATACTGAGCTTTGTGTATCAGTCTAGTCTGTGTACCCTAGTGAATGTATTCTAAAGTTTAGGCAGGGAGGTGATGGGACATGTGTAACCTTTAAAGCTTTCAGGATAGTATAATGCACCTAGGGCAGGAGAGCTGGTTTTACTGAAGCTGCAGAGTATAGAGGGCTATGTGTGAGGCTCAGAATTTAACCCCTAAGATTGCTTTTTAAGTTAAAATTGAAAAAAGTGAATTCAATGTAGTAGGAAGTGGGGCGGTGAATGTTTATGAAGCTCCTCGGCACCTTTTTGCTGTCATTTTGATTAAAGGACAACAAATAAATGCTGTAATACTGATCTACGAAAATAACTGTCTATAGTTTGTCAGTCTTTATAACAAGCAGGTAATATATAGTGTTTAATGCCTGCTAACATTTGCTTTAACTCTATCGCTGTCAGTATTCAAGGCTTATGCTGGCATAAGTTTTTAAATGAATGCTCTAAAATTGAGGTAGTACATTCCACAAATGTGCAAACTCTTTCCTTATTTCCTGAACTTAGACAGGCTAGCTTGGTACTTTTAACACAATAGTTTCCAACTTTTCTACCCAAGTGCTCTCACAGGAGCTGTATTTCGTGTTTGTTCCTTCATTGAGCAACTGGAAAGTATATGTCCTATACCCGGAATGAAGGTGCGCTCGCCATGTGATGCATTTGGGCTCAGTCAGGTATAAACACGTGATTGGATGTGCACATGCGGCTTGACTGAAAACCTAGTCTTCTTCAAGATGTACCCATATCCACTTGTGTTATAGGGGTATATGTTCATGGAGTTGTGTGCTGGAGGTCGTGCATAGCCAGTTGCACGATGGTTGTCACTCCAAGGAGAGGTAATGACAAGAATAGGAAATGGCATGCTTAGACTGCCACGTGCGCTCATGTGGTTGCTTGAGTCGAGGACTATTGTGTGGACGGTTGTTCAGGTGGGCCCAGTCTGTTAGGCTGGCTGCCATTCCTCTGAAAGGAGGACCTTCTTCTGCCAACCTCCTTCTTGTCTTGAGAAACATACTGAAGTTTGAATAGAAGCGTGTTAGATGTGTGCCTTTCATTAGGGGAGTTGGAAGGAAAGAAATAGAGAAATTGCAGTGGGTGAATGTAGTAGTGGGGATTTCCTGCGTGATAATGGAATCTGTGAATTCTGAATGGCAAATGGCGTGAAATTACAAGTTTCTGCTGAGTCTTTGCACAATGTTTGGAGACTTGACCTTGCAAGGTAGTGTCTGAAATATATGTTCTGGATATAATAGGTAAGAGGCTATGTAGTGGGCCAGTGGACTGGAGGATGACTTGGATTTTGCATAACCTATTTGTAAGGATTTATAGAACATGCTAGAAATAAGCTTTAAGTTTTCATGTACAGCCTTAATTATCCTTGACATGCATATACATTCTGATGTATTCAGTTGCATTCTAACGTAGTTGGGTTTTTTCTATGTATCTTTCTCATTTGGCATACAGAATGAACAGTGCTTATTTAACAAGCAGTTATACACACACAGATTATTGTTATAATTTTAAAACTTGTTGGTGATTGATTTATGCCATACCTGTGTTTACTTCACAAGCTCCAGCCTGAATAGACTGCTTAGGCCTGTTGGTCATCAATGTAATGGCTGAGCGGTTGACAAAACATTAGTGAAAAGTCTTGAGAGAGAAGAATACATTGGTATCCCCTCTTACAGATGAAAGTCATGATGCAGGTTGGTACAAAATTCCTCATGGTTTACAGAAGAATATACACAAAGCTCAGCTTTCACTGACTAGTGGAGGCAGGTGCTGGGAATGTCAGTAAGTTTAGTAATACCATTTCAAGTTAAGCAGACAGAAAATGAAGAATATACTGATGTCACTTCTCTGGGAATAATCTGGCTAGTGTCATGCAAAAAATTTGTAGCGGGTGAAGGAATGGTATCCCATTAACCAAAAAATGCTTAGTGGCCTTGGCTTCCAAGGATCATGTCCTTCCAGCTCAAGATTGGTCCATCCCAACGAACAAGAAATCAAGCAAAGGTGGCAGTAGGACTGCATGAATTAGCAATTCCTTTAAATTGGCAATGTTAAATTTTACATGCAAAACTCAAAACTCTTGAATGATCTGTATACAATATGAAGATCTGAGTTTTTAATGCTTATTTATCAGATAACTATATTTTTCATTACATGTTGCCTAGAATTACTGGTATATTCTTGAACTTCTTGCCTTTTTCCTTAGTGTTAATATATTTCTCTTGGTGTCTTCCTTTTTAAATATTTATTTACCAAACTAGTGGAAGTAATTTCTGCAATTTTGCAGATTTTTAACTCAAGATTACTCAGCTGGGAGAGGTGGATGAGATTGACCTTTTTTGGGTTTGGGTTTTTTTTGTTGTTTTGGTTTGGTTTTGGGGTTTTTTTTCCTGTATGCTCACTTCTGGGTTCAAATGCATCAACAGACAATAATTAATTTCATATTGCCATGAAGCAGCATAAGCTATTTAAGTATACTCATTAATTCAGTAGATTTTACAGTTACTCATTATCATAGCTTTACAAAGCATCTTGACTATATACTTTTTTGTTTTTTAAATGATCATTACTTGCAAGAAATGCAAATGTGTTGAGTTCACATTAACAATAGATGTCTTCTTTTGTCATGAAGTGCCTTGAATCTTTTGTATGTGTGTATATAAATCTATTTATATGGAAAACCATGCTGTGTTTTTACAGGCTATGAGAAGACAGATGATGTTTCAGAGAAAACTTCTCTAGCTGATCAAGAGGAACTGAGAACTATATTCATCAATCAGCCCCAGCTAACCAAATTCTGCAATAATCATGTCAGGTATTAACTAGTGGTTTTTTAATATGTATTTTATTTCAGAACACTGCATGTTGCATAGCAAAAATGAAGAAAAGATTCTCTTTATTCCACTTCTGCCGTTTCCTCTGACCACTAGTTGCAGTCTCAGACTCTGGAGTGGGGAATGAAGTGAAATGAGGAGAGCAGCAGATCTGTTTCAATTACAAACCTGACCTTCCGAATTTTTAAGAACAGAGTGGGGAAGGTACGGATGCTTTACAGCTGCACCATCCGCATGTCCCAAGAGTATGGATTTGTTCTTCAGCTTTCAGTTCAGTCTTCAGCTCATCTTTGAACGTATTTCTGGTAGCTGGATGCCAATGCAGATGTACTTCACTTGAGCATGGCATTGTTTGTGCTTTGGAAACTTGTCTTTTTCAGGCAGCCAACTACAAAGATGCTGTGCTTGCTTATGAAACTAGTTTTGAATTTCAAGTTCAGTAGGATTTTGCCGATGGTTTATGTTGTGGTTTTTTATTTGTTTTGTTGAACTTTAAGTAATACACTGAATACTCATAAGTAATACATGTTTAGATCTGATAATATCCTCGGTTCTGTTGTTAAAATTCAAAGCAAATGAATGGCAAAGATATCCCTGTTCCAAGTAGGTGTGTTTTCCAAAGGTACCTTTGATAATATGCAGAAATTTTAAAGACATTGAGAATAATGTGGTGAGGTTTTTCCATGGACTTGAGAAACTTCATAATGCTTATTGTTTGTGTATGCAACTTGTCTTTTCTGTCTTTTGCTTTGTTTCTTGACAATGTTGAGCTTTTTTGCAGGATATATTCATTCCCCCTTTAAATTGACTTTTATGCAAAGTCGAAGTAAATATTACTAACTTAAAAAGGGGTTAAAATATTCTTACAAGTCTTTTTCTTGTAAGTTTTTTGGCATGATTATTTTCACTGTTAATGTTTTAGGACCTTAGATGGTAGCAGTCTGTTCTTAAACAAATGTAAGGCTGACGAAGAGCTGAGAGCTCAAACATTTTGTGATGATGGCTTAGCAGAGATTATTACGCTGGGATAAGATGTATTCTGTCCTTCCAGCCTAGCAAAACTACACTTACTATCCAATATTTATCAGTTTAAAATAAAAAAGTGAACTTTCTATTCAGTGAAGGGTATAGAGTTTTATCTTTTAGTAGATTTTTATTATTTTAATTATTTGTTAAATGCACCATTTCAATTCAGTTGATCCTGTTGTTAGGTTTTTTGCATTGAATCGTGCAAACTCATACCCAGCGCAGAAGCTCCACAGCTCCTCAGTCCTGATTGAGCACCCTCCTCGTTATGCTTGTTATACCTCTTCCCCCAAGAATTTTGTCTGAACTGGAGCCATTGTGTGGTTACCTGCCCAGCGTATGCCATGGCCTGTGGGGTAGGGTACTCCTCTGGGCCGAGAGCTGCAGGCCTTGGGCCTGCCCTACCTGCTCCCTCAACGGAGGTGCAGCTGCCTGACTGCCACCTTCTCTTTATTTTTTTTCCTCTCCTTGGTGCCTGTAACTGAGTGGCAGCAGGGCTTGACTGCTTCCCAGAGAGCAGGCAGCGGTGACAAGGGAACTTCTTGCCTCAACACGGAAACTCGCAACAGTTTCTGTGGGCGGCGGGGACTTCCCTGGGTTAGCCAGTTCATGGACGCCTTCAGGACTGTCTCTGTAGGAGTCTTTCGGTTTTTCTTTTAGCCAAAACAAATCTGTTTGCTAGCACAGAAATCACAAAAGGTTCTGTTTTATTTGAAAGCTTGTGTAACTGAGAGGGAAGGAATACATTTTGAAGAATTTTTTGTACTGTAATAATTGTGCATGTTTTTGTCTCTTTCTCTCAGCACTGCAAAGTACAACATAATCACATTCCTGCCAAGGTTCCTTTATTCCCAGTTCAGAAGAGCTGCTAATGCATTTTTTCTTTTTATTGCATTACTTCAGGTAAGATCAACAATAAGATGCTAATGTTTGGAACTTGTTGTGAGAGAGCATTTATACCATAGACAGTGTTTTGCAGAGATACTGAGGTTGGTGTACTGTTCTTTCTGAGCTAGTTAGCCTCTCAGAATAGCTGTATTGTGTAGATGTACCTTTAATAAATGCTTGTTTTTGTGGTTTCTGTACTTCTTGGAGATAACACAATACAAAGATTTTTCTGTAAAACAGGTTAAGTATAGCTGAAATACTGTCAGGTGAAAAAGACTGTTGTGACAGGAAAATCCAGTTTAAAAATATCTGGCATACACAGAAAAATGTTACCTGTAGTTGACATTTCTCATAATGGAGGGTACTGCCTAAAAACCTGAACTTTATGAACTTTAATCCTGTAGTCTGTTTTGAGGGGCAGGAATTGCAGCTGAAGAGAAGTGATTATTCTTAGAGTGAAGCTAAGGATTGAAGTTGAGCCTAGATGAAGAAAAACAGCAGTGGAGGCCAGTACTATAGCAGCTATTTCCCATATCCCAGCTGGTTAGGAAAAGAGCACACACTCTTTTCTATACCACCACTGTAGCTTCATTTAGTATGTTTGCAAAGGGCTGACCCAGCTTACTGAGAAGTACATAAAGTTTTGCAGATATATCAGAATATTTTAATTTTTTAGTAGGTCAAGTTGATAAAGGAGACTGTGGATTTTTTGTATATTATTATATGAATGCAGTAGCTGATGATGAATGAAAATTGAACTGTGGGCAGGTGCAGTGATAATTAACCATTGTCTAGTTCATGTACTCTTAATCATATTTGATAAAAACATGTTTCCCGCATAATTTCTAGTGCATGTTTTAGAATGTGTTGATTTGTCTGTTGTGGAGATCGTGTTAGGAATTGACATACCAAACAAATTACTAAAATAATGGCACATATACTACCATGTGTACTTTTTCTTCCCTCACTTCAGATGTTTCAGCAAGTGAAAATTGATTCCTCTGTAGTTATTCAGGTTTCTTTGCTTCTACTATAAGGGCTTGGAGCAGTTTCTTAGATACATCTACACAGGTAGCTTATACTGTTTTCTAGGGTGAAAAAAAATCTGAAGTTCAGGGTTTCATTAGGCTGTCTGCTTGCAAACCTGTGGCTTCTAAATAAACAGCCTTTTGACCCCATCTGGCATCTCGGGCTAATCCAGTGGTCCAGCAGCATTTCTGGTGGTACCACTGTGTGCGTGAAGCTAGCAGATGCAGAATGTGGGGTTTCAGAAGCTGTTTGAGGCTTGGCATGACTGGGTGAGAAGCTGGCAGGTAGGTGTGTGGACGGTTAGGGTGTGGAGGGTTAGGGTTAGGGTTAGGGTGTGGAGGATTAGGACTTACAAGCCCACCATCTCCTATCAGGCTATCAGTGAGACCGCAGTGGCAGGAGTAAGAGATATGGGGTAATGGAACCAGGGGTATGGGCTTTTGCTTTCTTATTTTGTCTGGGAAATAGTGTATAATTGGAATGGGGGAGTTTGGGCATACATGTAGGGAGGAATGAAAGGATAGGAGTAGCTGGAGAAGTGATAGATCCCTTTCCATTGTAGATAACTCATAGGCACTTGCCCAACAGTAACTTTTTCTGCATGGTTTCCATTTAATTGATTGAAAAATGTGGTCTAGAGTAACCTGGAAAATAGATCTATATTGGTCTTACTCCAAGAAACATAGCATATGTACATATAAATCCTGTTTTCTTTCAGGAGCACAATGTGGTGGTAGCCAAAAGAAATGTATATAATACATAAATAACATTGGCTGTTTTCAAAACGTTTTATGATAAATTGAGGATGTCTTCTAACCACATTGAGGCACCACTTATTAGTATACTCTTTTCTTGCAAAGATCTCATTGTAGTCATATGGGCTGCATTGCCTATTACAAGTCTATTAAGGCAGCAATCCTCTCGCCTGTCAATGTTGCCATTAAGAACTGTAGTCAATATAAAGATAATTATGGATAACCATCCATGTATATCATATAAGTAGCTGCATCTTCTCAGCATTTACTTTACATACACATTTGCTTGCACCTTCTGTGCTCATACCTGCTTAGCAAAAATGGGTTTCTTACAGTAGTCTGGCAGAAAGCAGCTATTTGAAATTTGTCAATAACTAGTATGATACAAAATATCTCTTAGAGATTAAAGCTGTAAGGAAGTAAAAATGTCTTGGACATGTGTCCACTCTAACAAAAATCTAAACTGAAAAAGTTAATTGTATTTTATAAATACGTATTTTAATTTAATTTGAAACACAGAAAAGGAAGGTGAATATTCTGCAGACACTAAAACCTCTGAAAGTCACTCCACTGAATTCTATGCTATTTAAAATGCAAATGTTGTTTTATTGTATCAGCTTCTTTTGAATTCAAGACAATAACCCTCTCTTGGAAATAATCAGCACCATGTCTAAAAAGTGAATCCAGTTGCCTTGGCTGTATTTGCACAGAAAGTACTGCTTCTTGTATTAAAAATATGTTTTCAACCAGAAATGCAAACAATTTTTTTCTCTCCTTTTAATAGCAAATACCAG